>NW_011967008.1:44298-61786 GCF_000949405.1 Vollenhovia emeryi | reverse complement strand
TATAAAGTGTTAGCTTTAAAATGCTTGTTTACCGAGCTCGATGCGATCATTTTTCGCGGAGTTATGCACATTTAAAGAAAAAAAGCGGTTTATTCTTTAAATGTGCATAACTCCGCGAAAAATGATCGCATCGAGCTCGGTAAACAAGCATTTTAAAGCTAACACTTTATACTTTCATGTGCACTTCGTTACATTACGCTGTGATACCTGATTCACGCCATGCACCGTCACAAACTCGGATGTTCGATTCTCAATTTTGCATCCTCTCACTTTATCATTCGCCATTTTGAAAAAAATAGCCGAGCATAAATGCCATTCAAATATTCTTTAAAAGGACATTTGGAACTTCATTTTCCATTTTTATATTTATTTTTATCTTCATTATTTACCAAGTTATGATCACTTGAAATTTGGTAAATTCCCAAATTTTTAGTGTACCGCTTTTTTTGCATCTGAGTGTACTTGATCAATGCGGTGTTGCTCGCAATCTCCATCTATTGCGAAGCGACATAACCTCCTTAGGTTACCTCGCAATAGCTTGCTATGTATTGAAAAAGGCCCGGATGTAATTAGTAAATTCTCTGCTTATGTACAACAACAAATTATTCCAAAAATATTGCACTGCAACATTGCTATAATGTTGCACTGCAATCTCTCTGAGGGCGGACATTTCAACGTTGCTGCAATCCTCCAGAAACGTTGCAGCAATGTTGCACTCTTACAATGTAACATTTCTGCAATCTTCCTGCAATCTTTCTGTGCTGTGTGGGATCACCCGAAAATTTGTTCTAATTATTCGTACTTTTATTTCTGTGATGAAAACCGTTGTGTTGATCGAGCAATTAATCTACTTCCTTACGACTACGTACAAAATCCATGTAGCTTAGCTGTGAAAGATTGACGTTTTCGAAAAATTTGCCTAAAGATGAAATATAGGAAACTGTTTCATTGCGTTAATCCCATCGTCAAATTACGACAGACGCGAGAGCTGTTCCGTCCCCTCGCTGCGAGACATTTTGTGTAAACCGAAAGAATTTTCACGAGTCAACCTCAGAGTCTGGAAAATTAGTGCGAGACCGTCACACAGTTGTCAGCGACACGACTCGAAGTGGCTTCGATAGAACGTCACTCTCGCGCCTGACACTCAAGAACAGACAACCGTTCCCCGGAGGGAACGGTTAAAAGCCTCGAAATTACATTCGTCAGGAATGGGAAATTACGCACCGAATCGAGGCTCGTAATTAAGACCGGCTTTCCCGCGAGACATAGCGAGCGGCTTGTAAAAGAGAGTTAACATTGTGGAACGCGGCGGGATTCGGATTTGCGGGCTCGCTCTCGCTCTTCTCGCGAGAAGAAACCAGATTGCCACGCCGCAATTCAACGGCGGGGGTGGTGGAGATTTTTCCATCCGCGAAGTAATCGAAGTTGACGGACACGTCAACCGGGAATCCGGCCGGGCGGCGTTAGGAATCCGAAATTGCTGACGCGTATCTAGCGCCGCGTGATTTCGGTGTAACTTTATCACGCGCTTGTTACATGAGAACACGCGCGATTCCGCCAGCGAGGTGACCGCATTTCGGTATCACATGCCTCGTACGCGGTACGGGTTTCGGCAAGAGGAAGGGTCGATACCCGTACTCGACACGTTGAATCCTTCCTGCGAAACTGCAGCTTTGCCGGCTCGGAAAGGGTCCTTGTCGCGTTGGTGTGTCAAACGTGTTTCCCTTGCTAACATTAATACTCGCGTTAGCACTCGGAGAACAGGCAAGTTATAGCCTAATCCGCAATGTACCCTTTGCGTTTAGAAATATTCTCTTTTATATAAGCAAGTCAAGACGCTTAAAACAATTTATCAACAACATAACGATCGGATATTGACGGTCTCGATTAGATAGTGCCTGGCACTTTCTTTATCTTTTACTAAAAAGATAATTTTTTAAGGTTACATCACATGTTTGGTAGTTATATGTAGAAGAAAGTCTCCTGTTATGAGATAGACTCGTAATATGAGATAGTGGAGTTTCTGTTATTAACAAGCATCTGTTGGTTCTACCATGAATTTGTTGCTCTTCAAGTGAAATCTGTTTGGTGGAAAATTCATTGTTGGATCGTGCGATCGTCGAGAAAAAGGATTTGTGATTGAATTCGGTCGTTGAAAACCTTCTGTATCTCACGTTAGAAGCCTATCTCATAATAGGGAACTTTCCTCTATATGTATCTACTGACAATAGTTTTGGTTTAAACGAAGTAACTTCTGCAAGGATTCTATTGAAAGTTACGCACATTCAAGCAGACGTACATAACATCTTGATTTGTACTTGGCAAATCTATTCTTATATCGTAAATATCAAAGATTTGTATAATTGCTATATAGTTGTGACGTTGAACGAACTCAGTTTAATTATTTTACGTCTTTATGCAGAAATACTTTAGAGGAAGTATCTAGGGTTGAATCTTGGGTTACATCAATTATGATTTTTAGATGCTGTCACTGTGTTAATATTAGAAACCTGTCCAATGTGGTTTCAACATGAACTCGTCTAATTTCTACCTGTGTACCGATTGTTCAATTATATTTAATTATTATCCGTGCTCTTAGTGTTGCAGATTTCTTCTTAACGATTGCGCGTCCTCTGATATTGTCACACAAATGTTGCTCGTATTAAAATTTAAACTTACCTTTAACAGTGAGTAAAAATTGTAGAAGCATTGCGGAATTTGTATTCGATCATGGATAATAATGGTGGATAATAATTACTGAAAGTCCGATAAAGTTTCTACATTTTTGTGCTTGCTATTAAAACTAAGTTTGAATTTTAATACCAACAACATTTGTTTGACAGTCTCAGAGGACGCACGATCGTCGAGAAGAAATCTGCAGTACAACACAGAAATTTGCAACTACATTACAGTAACGTTAGAATATCATACATTGTAGTGCAATAACGTAGAAACATTGTATAAACATAAGTTCACGATGTAAGTTGAACAATATTCCAATAACATTCCAAAACTACTGTGAACAATCTTTTAAATCATTCTGTATCATAGCGTACCCCACAAAACATTTTGATATACAGTGTATATACAATGTATACAACATCTATGTATCATGCATATACAGTGTATATGAATTTTTAGTACACAGTACATACATTGGTTATCAAATGTATGTGCAAATGTTACCGGAATAACGTACATAGGAAGTCCTAGGTATGTACATATGTACATGATTTACATGACGTATATTGATTTGTTATCCATTACAGGTACATGTAGCATATATACACAAGATATACATATACATGCATCTTTAATGTACATACATCCATACATTGTTTCAGTGGCATTTTGTATTCTTTAGATTTAGAATAAAATTTTATCGCATACATTTTTTTATCTTAATAGATTTGGACATAATTGTATGAGAGTTTAAACAGGATATGTCCAATTAATGCTTACGTGTCTTGTATAATAATTTATGTATGAAATGTACATACTATATACCGTAAAGAATACACAAATTATAGACGTCTAATGGAAAAACATTTAATATCAGGCGCTGTATATACATATTGAATCCATCCGTGAATATGCATATTATGTACTGCAATGTATGTCCAAATTATGTATATGAGATGTACTTGTACATACGTACATTTCACATACAGGATATTTTGTTCATGTCATAGAGGGAAAATGCATTTACTTAGGACATTCGATGTTATGTGGAATAATGTTTGCAGCAAATTTCAAATATTTTTTGCATATCTTTCCTCCAATATTTTATAACTTAGATGTAATTTATTTATTATTTTTAAAACGAGATGACAAATTGAAAGTCTAACGAGAACATTTTGAGTTGTATTTTTATACATTATACTTTTGCTTAACGCAAGTTTTAGTAGCAAGATCGATGTGTTAAGTTTGATAAGAATACAATTTTCTTCTAAATTATAGACATGAAAAATTAAAAACTTGAACATGGCTTTCTCATAGAGGATGCTTTGTGTGCGAATTAAAATTCTGATAAAGCAATTTCCGATTTGTACCTTTAAAATTTAAAATCAATCACCTGCCCAGTTGTTGAGAAAGCAATGGGCAAATTTACAATGTTGCAAATTGTTTCTGATCTTAAAAAAATTAGAATAGTTACATATAATATTTGTCATACACATTTCCTTTTTTCTATTAGCTAATTTTTCAGAGTATCTTTAATAAAGACAAATAAAATTTTATAAAGCATTATATGGCTTGTGAGAATACATATATTATCATAGGCGTGCGTAGACTTTTTTTATTTGGTAGTGCCGTAGTGTCGGGGAACAACAATTTCAAATTTCAAAAAATTAATAAAATGAAATAGAAAAAGACGACACCAATTAAATTGTTCCCTTATTGTTTTTTAGCCACGACGTCCGACTGACAAGCCAGGACTGAATGCACGAAAATAATTTTTTTATCTCCATTTTCTTTCGTGAAAAACCTTTTTAATATTGGTATTTGATGCTGTCATGGCAGCCCCGACGTCCCTCGTGGGTCGCACTATGATTAATTATTATACGTACAAATATAAACAAGCTAGGCAAAAATTCTCCTTTATGAACTACTGTGTAACTTTATGTGAAATTGTATTGCTCATTTTACTTATTGTTAGATTAAATTAATGAAACTATTATGCTGACTTGTGTATGTTATACTGCAGCATTACAACAATGTATTGTAATAATATTTCCAAAAGCGGACATTTTACCGTCGCTACAATCTTGCAGCAATATTTTAGCAACATTCTATAACGATTGTGCAATGTTCGTAGGGTTCGTAGGAGGAAAATAAAATGCCAATCGAACCCAAGCTATTGATTGAGTTTACTTACAAGTCGATCGGATCAGCCGTTACTGAGACCCGATAATCTAAGGATCGCTTATACTTGGCGCGAATAGCTATTATCTCTATAATTTATCATTTGGTATAAATTTCTTAAACGTATTTATTGGCTACAAAAGGAAATGTTTCTAGACGCAAAGAGCACGTTGTAGATCAGGCTTGTAGAAAGTAAAAGAGATAGCAAGATACCAAGGTTACAAATTGCTAATGTGTTTCTCGTCAAGAGACGACGATCACTACGACGTTATTTTTACAAATTATGTAAACATAATCTATTGTTACCCGGATCCATTCACCGTTTTTTAAAGACTAATGTCTCCCTCGTTAAAAGGTGATGAACAGTACAGTGTAATTTTTCTATTATCCTTATGACACATTAATTAACTCTAGAAGAAATCCTTGAAGAAACAATCGCTCTGCTTTCTTACCTCGAACAAAGAGCAATTCTTTTTATACACTATTTATAAAATTAACAAGTGAAAAAGGATCTTTGAGAATTCAGCGACGCGATGAAGATGGCTCAAAGTAGATCCGAGACGTACGATTTATAATTACGTAAGACTGATATAACGTTAACTTACGCATCGTTAACCGCGTTCAACACTCAAAGCCGTCTTTTTACTTGTTAATTTTATTATAAAGAGTCCTTTGTATCCAATTATTATAATATTTATGATTTTTACCAATTTGTCTCCCCTGCAAAACTTTCTTCACCGCATTAACGACCGGAGACAAAAAGTGCTAAACTTGTTGTTATTAAATGCGAATAAACGCGATAAGAGAGAGAAAAATTAGTTTTCCAGAGTTAGAATTCACAATATTTCGCATATTTTGAATTTAGAACGCGTCGCCTAGTGCTCGGCAAGAAAATTACCGCGACCCTTCGTCCCGCGGAGTCGTTGGAACGACGGCAAAATTATATGGTAAGATCGGCGGAAGTGCAAAGTGAGGACGATGGCAGGTAGTTTCGTTGAAATTTTCAAAATTACGCTGGCCACTCTCCGGAGGCGCGCGCGACATCGGCGAGGGGCATTAATTTTATAAAAGCCAGCATTGTTAAACAGTGATTTGCACAACTGAATACACTCATTATCCCACCCGGCCCGCCGCATATTTAACCAATAAGTACTCTGAATCGCAGCAAAACCACTCTTTCTGATTTATATATTAGTTCATGTTGAATTATTACAGCCTCTTGAGACATTTGCCATAAGTATTTATAAATATAGCTTCAAGCCACGCCTGCTATTATCTCTTTATTACATATTCGCAAATGTATACCGGGTGGACCATTTTAATCCGTACACTAATTAACATTAACAGCTTTTGTTCGAAATATTTCCTGATTTGCCTAATATTTTTTTAGATATTCAAGAGAAAATTTATAACTTTTTCAATGTTTAGCTTATGATATCTCGATAACTGTTTGTCGGAGGAAAAAGTAGTACAGAACTTTTTTTACTTAATTCAGTCTCAGAAATATGCTGTTGCAATCGTGTTCCAATTAGTGAAAATTTTTGTGTATAAGCTAAACTTTGAAAAAGTTATAAATTTCTTTCGAGTATCTCAAAAAGTGTTAGGCAAATCAAAAAATGTTTCAGACAAAAGTTGTTTACATTAATTGACTTATAACTAAATAAAATAAAAAATAATATTACTTGATACAAAATCAATCAATTATATGAATTCTAAACGTAACTTATTAATCTTTGATTGCACAGTGTTCCCGTTTGAAAACACCTGTTTCTTTGCAGTTTTTCTATGTTCTTGCATACTTCATAATCAATTTTACAATCGATTCTACACACACATTTGGCATCGTTATGTTCCTAAGATTCATAATTTTATACGCAAATAAGCAATAATTAATTTTTTTCCAATTTGACTATTATAAATCTGTTACTTTAATTTCTTAAATTTCGACTTTATACTTGCAACTAGCGACCTCAAAAAACCCTGAGTATACTAAAATACAGCAGAAAGTGTTTAACAGAAAAATTTCTACAACAATAAGTTAAATGATTTACAATCGCCACGCGCGCTGGAACACAACAATTATATTTTGTACACATACGTACCTATTACATCGTATCGTATTAAAATATTATAAAAGTTATATACTACATTATTTGACTACAGTACAACGGCACTCTCTGGATGAACATTGAAAGAAAAGTCAATTTTACCCCATGGAAAATTGCACAAAGGTAACAATATTCAAGGGACTGTAAGAGATTTGTAATTTGAAATAAAACGATTTTTTTAGTCGGTTATCCTTTTGGCGATTTCTACCGTTTGCAATCTCGTGCCGTGACGACTCTGGAATGAAACTCTAGTTACAACGTTATGAAATGAAACGATAGTTATAATTGTATGAACGAACAATTTTTTTCTGCTCTCACGTCTCACGAAAATGACTTCGGGCAAGTCGATTGACTATTTCGGTTTTACAATCGCTCGCGGTCGCGAAACGGAAATAAATAGCTTACGTGCATCCGATGTAATCTGGCAATACGCGCGGACTTTGGAAGAGAAAAAAACCATAAATCGAAAATAAGAATAACGCAGTTACATCCGATAACACGGTTTTCGTAAATAACCGTGTGTACGCGTACGTACGATAAATTTCTCTCTGAACGCTGTAGTTTTGCGGTTAGATAAATTAGTTAAGCTTAACATCGCTTTGTAAAAATTATATGAAGTAATATTGTACACGCAGCTCCCCGGACTCTGATAATAGAAACGTATGGGTTTTTTAACCAATCTGGAATTTGTCCATAACAAAAGTATCGGGGGAACAATGTTTTTTTTTAAATTAATTAACGATTAGAAACGAAAGTGACTTCGAGAATTGAATTTCAGCGAAGCAGCTATTTAAATGTGACATAAATCTTCGTTCCAGTTTCAGTGAATTTTATTTTAATATATTTGTAATTAACGAGATTATTGGCAACTATTATATGTTAGTTTTTATATTAAAAATTAATATTTTTACAGCTATGCACTACAATTATACAATATGTATAATACAGTCTGTATTATACAATATGTATAATACATTACTATAAGACTCCGAACATGATCATTACGATTGTTTCTTATTGTATTGTGTTGTTATATACAGGGTGTCCCAGAAAGAAAGGTCAATTTTCTGGGAGGTGACAGTGTCGGCCATTTTAAGCAAAAATGTTCATATGAATATATGTTCCATTCCCCACTGTTTCCGAGATAGATCTACTTGAATGTCTCATGTATTTACTTTTTTTTCTGTACACTTCATCCTTTATCCAACCTCATAAACGTCTGCGGAAATTTACTCATATACGTCTGTTGACTATTGTGCTGATAACATTGTAGAAATATCAAAAATGCCTCGTACATTCATAAATGTCGAACGAGATAACGCGCCACGTTTACAAAAGAGTTGAAAAATGCATTGCTGTTAACGGTGGAGTTTTTATTAATTTATTATGAGCTGTAACGAATGTATCACTTGAACAATAAGTATTAGAAACAGCACGTAGTATTTCTTTCTTGTCAGTAATTTTGCAACTGCACATTCAAATAGCTCGATCTCGGAAACAGTGTAGAAAGGGGCATATGTTCGTTTGAACATTTTTGCTTGAAATGACCGACACTATTACCTCCCAGAATATTGACCTTTCCTCCTGGGACACCCTGTATATGCTTTAGTAGCCATGGAGTCATCGATTTAAGGCCGGTTTTTCCAACGTCTTGGTAAGATAACTATTTGTTAAATTGTATGTCTATCTTTTTTTAATTTAAAGGAAAAACAAAGACATACATATAATTCAACTATTAGTTAACTTACCAAAAGGTTGGAACAACCTGCCCTTAATGTTGTGTCCAGCTCTCATATTTATTAATTTAAGAAGACTTCTTCGTTTATTTTGCTACAGTTGACCATTTTCTTATTTTCCCACAATGAAAAAATCTACGAATTTTATAAAAAAAAAACAATAAACAATCCTCCAACGATTGAGATGTTTTATCTTTCGCGAGACTACCAGTTTGTCTTATCCTTGTGAAGATAATTTGTTTTTTGAGGTGAGAATATATACTTATATATTCCATAGATTTAAAATACGAATACAAGAGCAGCCTGGCGCAGTGTAATTTTTATATACGCTCGCTGCCGGCACGTCATGAAACGTTCGAGAGCAAGACTTCAAAAGGCACTCCATTTAATATGAAATCGCCCGTAGCAGAAATTCTTGCCTCGCAAAATAAATGAAAGACCGCGGGCTGCACTTTCAGACATTTCGGCCGACTGACTGTGAGCGATTAAACGAAATATCCTCTGTCGCTCTCCGTCGCCGTTACATTGATTTTCGCGATCCTTCGTGATTCCTCGGCGTTTACATCTGTTTTGAGCGTATCCACATTTGTATTTATTTGCAAATCTCTCTTCTCCTCGCGCTATTGTCCTGAATATATCCGTCCCTGTGAAAAACGCGAGTAAAACGCATCAAGTGAGGTATCCCTCTCGACGTCTTCTTTTTCTTTCCATTTCTTTTTTTCCACGTTTCTGCCGCATCTCCAGCCGTTACTTCGGCGTCACCTCGGCGAATCGATGATGCGTACTCGTAAACGCGTGTGCATGCACGACAACGGGAATTATCGATCAGACAAGTCCATTTCTTGACACCTCGCCAATTCCCACGGCGTGCATACACGGGCGGATATCCGCTATTGTTGCCTCGCACTCTCTCTCTCTCTCTCTCCCTCTCTCCGATGTCCTATAATTCTAGGCATAAATTATTTGCAGACTCCGTGAGTTCGGTGTCCATGGCAATGGCGAAGCCAATGTCAGCCGGGGTCGCCGCCGTCGTCGTTGTCGGTACACCTACACCTGGTCCAGGACCTTTGGAATTGTTCCAGCCGCAAACGCGTACCGCTTTTATGCCGCGATTTTAACGCGAGGTGATTTAAGGGGATGCTGGAGTGATTCTGCACTTTTGCACCTTTTGCACTTGAAACTGTCTGTTTCGTGGAAACATTTGTGTAATATACAAATTAAATGGCTCACGTGTACAGATCGAAAGCAGCTTGCTATTCCGGCTAAATTAAAGAACAATGTGACATCACTGAAACTAAGTTCGTAAATCTAATAAAAATTAATAGTGAGCAACACACATACCACATGTACTGTATGTGTGTGTTGCTCACTATTATTTCTTATTAGACTTACAAACTTAGTTTCAGTGATGCCATATTGTTCTTTCACTTAGCCGGAATAGCAAGATGCTTTCGATCTGTACACGTAAGTCATTTAATTTGTATGTTACACAAGTGTTTCCGCGAACTGATAGTTTCTAGGTTAGGAAGGTGCAAAAGTGCAGAATCACTCTAGTATCCCCTTAAGCCCGATTACCGCACCGCTGCGAAATTTTCTTGCAACTTTATAACGGACGCGCTGATCGCGAACCGATGATGGTCTTTTATCTCATCGCACTTTTCGAGCTTGTATACTTTTGTTGTGCTCACTGACTGAAAAAATTCGTGTTAAATGCGGTGATATCAATAACTGAACAAAATTATTCTGAATTTTTAAATAGAAAATCGATCTCTAATTTTTATTGGATTGTGTAACGTTAAAAATATTGTCTTTCTTTTAAAAATTTGTTACATTCGTTTCCACATTCCATTTATTAATTTTAACGTTTTACACTTGTCAGTGAATTATTTACTAAGCACGGGAAACGTCCACTTAAGTTATAAATAATAATTATAATTCTCAGCAAGTGTGAATTTTGAATAGGTCGAAAATAATCGAGCTATAGTATACGTGTGATTTAACACGAACAGTTTATACACAAAACTCACAAGTGCAATAGGTAACAAGTCCTCTTGAAAACATTGTTCTACGAAAGCAAAGTGAATAAGAACGCTACCTTTGATACACGATTTTGCTCTCCGCGCGCTCTCCATCAGGAAAAGGAGGCAGTCATCAGTCGTACTTATTCCAGCTTTACATTGAAGAATCGACTCCTTCCGCGATTCTAACTTATATATTTTGACAAATACATATAAGGCAAGTAAAAAACATTTTATACCTCAATAAATGTTTGCTTCACGAGATTCTTGTATTTCACTAAACTTTCACGTAGATAATTAAACAATTTGAAACCTCAGAAGATCATTTGACCATGTGAGGCAAATTTTTAATGTTTAAACTCACAACAAATTTTCGAAGAAAAATCCCAGCATTACTGCAAACCGTGGTCGAAACGTTGTGAGTTTAAACATAAAAAAATTGCCAAACGTGGTCAATTAATCTTCTAAAGTTTCAAATTGTTTTCGAAGATTTGAAGCTTCGTAGAAATTCTTCGAGAATTGAAGTTTTCAAATTTTTCGAAGTTTCGAAATTTCGAAATTTCAAATATTCGAAGTCAATTAATGTATTAACAAGATAAAAACAATAACAAATTTTGCAAAATTAATCGTTTTTATTATAACTGTGAACTAATTAAATGCCAACTAATTAATGTCATTACAAAATATAAAAACACAAACGTACTTTTTGTCGGACACATATTTGTCCATTCGCTCAAAAAAAACTAATTAAATCGAAGGAAATAAATTTTGGCACGGTCTTTGAAAACTTATATGTTAATGCATTAGTTGACTTCGAATATTCAAGCCTTCGAAAATGCGAAACTTAGAATCTTCGACAAGTGTGAAGACTTCGAAAATTCGATATTCGAAGTTTTTTCGTTTCTTCGGATCCTTCGAATAATTAAGACCGCTAGTTTGTAGTCCTTTTTAAGTGACAATCGTGTCAATAATTCCGTAAGGAAAATCAAAATAACAGATCTTAATTTCACGAACAGAACATGACTAATCAATTTAACTCGTGAAGTTACTTCGAATACATTGATATTCATTTTGATTTTGTCGTCGTGTGGAAGAATCATTAATTATCCGAAGAGAACTTTCGATCGAGTAATAATCATCGCAAATTGCCTGTTGCACGTATCGAATTCTTTCAAGAGCAAAGAATCGGATAAAAGCAATTATCAATTTTGCTAAATTTAACCGCAGCTAAATTTGCCCGCGAAGCTGCGCTATCCTGACAGATTCATTGGCAATACCAACAGAAATCATTCTCAGTCGAGGGGAAAAGTACCCGATCGGGATTCACGTGAATCAAATGAAAAAAGACTGAGGGTAACACAGACGGAATATAAATTCATCGCCGTCCTCGGCGACTCGGCGGACAATGAATCCCTTAGGAATGCCACCCCGCGGCCATTCTTCGTGACACGCGGATTACAATGTGATGCAGCTACGGGATATTTTATCTATCCGATGTTGATAAGATTTCGTGGAAGTATTAGGGGCGTCTGTCTGAGAGAAGTTTGACGAAAGCTTCTTCCGCGAAATTCAGCGCTCTTTAGTTACCCTTTGCTGACGGTTAAAATAATTCCCACGAATCGTGTAAATCGTATTTATTTAAGACCACACGCCTGAATGTTATTTTATTTAGTCAGAACGTTATGAATAATTCACGTACATAGAAGAAAGTCTCCTATTATGAGATAGGTGCCTAATGTGAGACACGGAGTTTCTGCTAAATTAATAAGCATCCGTTGATTCCGCCATGAATTTATTGTCCTTGGAGTGAAATCTCTCTGTTTAGTGGAAAATTCATTGTTAGATCGTGCAATCGTTGCGCAAAAAGATTTGCGATTAAATTTGCACGCTGAAAACCTACTATCTCATAATAGAGGACTTTCCTCTATTAATTTTTTTACATCTACATTCACGACTGTAACTTTTCAATTACGGTGTTTTCTTCTGATTCAGCCGAAACCAAGTTTTTTTCCTTGCATCGTTTTAATCTGCGATTTTGTCATAAAATTGCTAGATTAAATGGCAACGTTGTTGAATCGATAAACCGACCGTGGAAAATACTCGCTTAAGAAACTAAATACAGTCCCAGTAATAATTAATCTTCCGCTGCAACAGTTTTTATAAGATGTGAATTTAATATTTGTGTTCGTACGGTGTGACGTATGTAGAGAAAAGTCCTCTATTACGGGATAGGTTTCTAATATGAGACAGCAAGTTTTCAACACCCACATTCAATCACAAGTTTTTCTCGCAACAATCACACAATCCAACAATAAATCGTCCACTAAACAAATATCGCTCGAAGGGCAACAAATTCATATTGGAATCAACCGACGATGCCTATTCATTTACAGAAACCCCACTAGCCCATATTAGGATCCTACTTCATAATAGAGGACTTTCCTCTATACCTTGTATGTACATACATGCGTTCATATGAAACAAAGTGACAATACATTGCACGTTAATAATAACAACGTATGAATCGTGACTTTTCCTGAGTAAATAGCAATCTTTTTCTGTTTTGATCATTTCAGTTCGTAGATAATCCATTTGATAAAATTATTAATCACAGATTATTGAACATACGTTGAACGCCGCCGGAGAGGAAAATGGAAATGAAACGAAGAGTCGGATTTCAATCACATTCAGTCGTTTGCACATTTTTCTATTAATACCCTAAAGCTGATGAAAATCAAGTTGCATCCTCGCTCTATTTCACAGTAGAAAACGATAGTTTCCATACGAACCGAGCGATCATTTAACGAGATGGGCTTAGTCCTCCGAACAATCTCTCAATCGGCACAGATTCATCGTACTTTCTCTCGTTCCCAATTAATGTTATCCAGCTTCGTGGCTGATAGACACTGACGCACATGTCTCAAATAAGCGACGGGAATGTTGTCGAATGGTTTCCACCCTTCATTCAGCGTGTTTGCTTTGACATGCCTACCACGCCTCGTTATTTTTAATGAGGCGCGTTTACAGAATAGCGTCAGTTTCAAAGAATCTTCAGCCTCCTACGAGATGGCCTGGCAACGTCCTTTCTCTTCCTTGTTGAAAATACACATAAATCTGTATACAAATAACGTTGACGTTTGTTATAAATTTACGTTACGGCTGAGATTCTGATTTATTAGCAAAGAAAACGACTCGATATGTCAAAGATGAATACCACTCGCAATGATGCTGTATAATAATTAAGACATTCATTCCTTCTTTCCTCTTGAGTTTCTCTTATCCCTTTAGACCAAAAAACCCAAGAAATATTTCAGTGTCCTGATTGAAGGACAACACCTTCTTAAAATAAGCCTTCTGAAGATAGAGATTGCAAAGAGATGCAGTGTCTTTCATTAAACAAAAATATTCTGTACGAATAGAGGACACGGAACGTCTCTTGCATTTCCATCTCTTTTAAACAAGAAACTTTCATACTAAACACTCGTGAAATTTTTATATTCTTTCAAGGAAATGTATTCGCGACTGCTTCCAACGTGTCTAATTCCCGTAGTCTCCCCAGGACGAGCTCGATACTTTGATTGTCGCTTAAACTCGACGCAGTCGATGTGGCGATATTTTTTCCGATCGCGATAAATTATAACACATGCCAGCCGTCCTCAGCGTGATTTACGATGATAGAAAAATCAAGTCGGCCGGTCGTTTTTGTATTTCCTCGCGGCATGACGCTCCGTACGAGCGAGCGATCGGCGCACCGGGAAATATTGCGGTTCGTCGCGTTCCTCCCTTTACAAACACACGATATACACACATACATATATACAGGGTCATCGAAAAGTATCGGACCCCCCTAATATTTTTTCAGTTAAAATGCATTTTGGAGAAAATGTCTAACAGCAAAGTTGTATGTTTTCAAGTGGGGAATAAGATGATGACCTAAACTTTGACCTTGACCATGTCATTCAAGGCCAACTTAATTTTTTAAAATAAAACCCCCTACTTTTTATTGCATATTCTTATAGCTCATCTCGAGAGCTTTCCAAAACACTGTAATAAAACATTTTTTCATTAAGTAGTTTTTGAGTTATAACGGTTTAAAGTTAACAATTTTTTGACACAAAATGTAAAATATCGTGTAAAATATTAGTTTTCGGTAATCATAACCTTAATACTTTTGTGCGCGGAGTGATGAGACGCGGAATACGATTACCGAAAATTAAATAATATTTTACAAGATGTGTTACATTTTGTGCCAAAGAATTGTTAACTTTAAACCTTTATAACTCAAAAACTACTTAATGAAAAAAAGTTTTATTAGTGTTTCGGAAAGCTCTCAAGACAAGCTAAAAGAATATGCAATAAAAAGTAGGGGGTTTTATTTTAACAAATTAAATTGACCTTAAAATGAACTTGAAGGACATGTTCAAGGTCAAAGTCAAGATCGTTATCTTACTCCCCGCTTGAAACCATACAACTTTGCTATTGGACATTCTCTCCAAAATGCATTCTAACTGAAAATATTAGAGGAATCCGATACTTTTCGATGACCCCGTACATCATATGTATATATGAGAATTATATAGGAGTACATGTATGTACATCGTGTGTACTGTATACACATATAAACATACATATATACGCGATGGCCATGCTTTATTCGACGGCATGTGGCAACTTCCCTATGGGATAACATATCGCGAGAAATTGCACGTCGTGATTTAAATCCGTGCGCAGGACGATTCGGCAAAACGTTTACACCGACCGGTCGACCGATCGAATTTTCGCCCCGCGAAAATTGAAAGGGGGCACCGGGATCCCGCCGGATACTTTTCAATTCCGCGTTTAGAAGGCGCCTGCCTGAAACGGGCGGAAATCCGGGTGTCGCGCGATCGTCAACGCGACCTGTACTATAATACACGCCGCTCTACCTCGGGAAGATTGGCCGGCATTGTTGCGTTCACCGGGCACGCTTCTTGCGCGAAAGTTTGGAGATGATTGGCACCTGAATGCCGCTCTCCTTGCGCTCGCGTGTCGCGAACGCTTTTGTAAGTCGCGAGTTACTTTTCCTTTGGCCCTTCGCGAGTCGAGGTGTCCGCGCCGATGAGCACACGAACGTTGCTGCGGAAATCTCTCCTTGACGAGTGAGGTGTCTCGTGCACTCAAAGAGCATCATCGCCCATACAGAACAGCAAGGTTTCAGCAACATTGCAGCAATAATTTATCGCAAGATTGCAACATTGCCTAAACGCTGCGAAATGTTGCCGCAAGGGTAAAATGTCCGCCTCCAGAAATATTACAATGTAATATTACAGCAACATAGCAATATAATGCATGCATAATATAAGTTTTCTCGAAGCGCGGTGTGCTTCACTTCTCTTTTAAATTCATAGTAAATGAAGATTTGCAATTTAGAAATATACATTTGTATACACCAACTATTGAGGTAAAATCTCGGTAAATATGCAGAAAAGGTCACATCTCACTGATTTCCTCGCCACTTAGATATGTTGTAGGGGAGAGTTTTCTGAGTAATTCCCCGCAAGAATCAAGTGGGGGACGGCACTGGTTTAGGAGATATAACGAATTGAAAACTAAAAATTTTAATACTTTTTCTTAGTAATTTTTATTAAAATGCCTGTGTAGCTACCTTTAAAATCATAAACAAACTACCATTTTCATTTACAAGGTCACACCTGCCCCCTCCCGCAACGGTCGGTGCGGATTGAACACACACACACGCGCGCGCGCGCGCACGCTTAATTCTTCTCGCGGCGCAGACTGACCGAGCAAGCGAGATCCACTCTACACCTCAGACATGGTTTGGGTATGGTTATATTTTAACGAAGTGGAGCCCCCCCGAAGGGGGGGCGGAACATACCGTCTCCACGCATGTACTTCCACCATTGTACCTACTGTTCCACATAGGTTTGCAACTTTCTACGTGAAGCGAGATCCACTCCACACCTCTGACATAGGGTGGGTAGGGTTATTTTTATTCGGGGGGGCTCCACTTCGTTAAAAATAACCCTACCCACCCTATGTCAGAGGTGTGGAGTGGATCTCGCTTGCTCGGTCAGTCTGCGCCGCGAGAAGAAGCGCGCGCGCGTGTGTGTGTGTGTGTGTGTGTTCAATCCGTACCGACCGTTGCGGGAGGGGGCAGGTGTGACCTTGTAAATGAAAATGGTAGTTTGTTTATGATTTTAAAGGTAGCTACACAGGCATTTTAATAAAAATTACTAAGAAAAAGTATTAAAATTTTTAGTTTTCAATTCGTTATATCTCCTAAACCAATGCCGTCCCCCACTTGATTCTTGCGGGGAATTACTCAGAAAACTCTCCCCTACAACATATCTAAGTGGCGAGGAAATCGGTGAGGTGTGACCTTTTCTGCATATTTACCAAAATCTCTAATCTTAGTTAAAATTTAAGTAACAATGATTTTTGTTCCGATACATTTTCTCGATTGAACAGAATTAATCGTTTATTTAATCGGTACCAATAAGTCCGCAGAATGATACACAAAACGTAGTAACAGTCACGGAACAAAGTATAATGTAAAATATTAAGTACGGAATTTTCCATTTCGTAGGCGGGACAACGAATTCTCAACGTTTTTTTTTTGTTGTTTTTCACTCGGCGCGGTATCGTACGGCGTTACGCGGGCCAAAGTTTACCCGAAGGTCGTCGCGCTCTCACTCGCTCGCCGAACGTCGTGCCGGTAAGCAGTGGCGAGAGTCGCTCCGTGCGTGGTGTTACTTTTGCGTTA
>NW_011967008.1:36722-44250 GCF_000949405.1 Vollenhovia emeryi | reverse complement strand
TCGGTTTTCAAGACACGATCGCGACGAATGCAGGGATAAAACACTATTGATTTGTACATCTTTATTAGCAACAATTAACGTTCCTCGATTAATTATTAAGTTTCTACAACTTGTAATGAGAAACGAATTGCGTGTTGAGGCGACGGCTCTTTATCAACGTATAGATATTTCACGAGACTAACTCATCTAAATTATAAATGTAAACCGTGATATTTTGTCGCGGTTACATCTCGTTTACGCGCTTTTAATTATCTATCGATTTCGTTTCAAGGATTAGATTAAATGACAAAGACTGTAAAATATCTGTTCGTTACGGACTAATAACTACTTCTTTACCGCGGATTATGCTTCCGATTCTTGTGTTGCCTTTTATATCGCCAATTCAAAAGTGATTTATCCATTCTTCCGAATCAAAAATGCAAGTTTGCTAGTTCGAGTAATTCGTATGACAGAAAGTCACGCGATATTTGCTAATAATATTTTGTACGTTTCGCGGTATTTCACATCGCGTACGGGAGTGCTCAAAATTTCGCGCGATCGATGATTTTCGTGAGTGAGTGTTGTGTGAGTGCCACAAGGAAATTTGAGAGGAGGAGGAGGTCTGGAAGGCATCGGGCAACGGCGGAGAAATCGTAAGGTAAGTGTCTTACATTTTTATTTATTTGCTACTTGTGCAAAATTAAGTATCTGTTCTGCTTTTTTTTTTATTTAATCAAATGATTCAAACGAGAATTTGAATAAGTGTTAGAGACAAAACCATACGTATAAAATTTTATCAGTTTATGTTGTATTTAAAAGGAAGACTCTTTCAGCATTCTATATAATTATTTTAATAAATGCCTATTTTTTTAAATATAAAATATAAAGTACATTTGATACAATAATTTCAATTTTACATGATTAGTCTATAGTCATATGCATATTTGTATTGTTGCAGTTTAACATATGTATATACCTAGTTGACGATGTACAACTGTGCTGTTGCGAGTCGTATCAGTGAGTGAAAAATTACTTTTTATTTTAAATTGACGTTGCGCATACAATTACTTCTCTTTGCATGTATACAAATTCTTAAAGATATACAATGCTGAACTACAAACTGCGCGCCCGAAATGCGCGTTTTGTCATTTCTAGTAAACTATAAAAGTGATATGAGGAAACAATATTACAAACATAATTGTATCAATATTTTAAAATAATATTGCTACAACATTACTAAAGTAATATTGTAAAATAATTTCTCTGCAATATTTGCGTACCATTACACTGCAAGATGCAATGTTGCAATCTTGCGGCAATGTTGTTGCAAGCTTTTGTGTTGTATGGGCGTGGTGGGCTTCGCGGAAAATTATCTTCTTCGTGCTGTACGAATACAGGCTTTCCATTTCTGTAGTAACTGTTAAGATTTGGGATTCCTTAATTAAGTAAATTGAAAACAAAGATCCTAACAACGAGGTGTCGAGACCATAGTGTCTGACTTATAAAATGAAAGGCTTTTGGCATACTCAGCTTCCGTAGGCGAAATTATAAAGACAAAATATTTGTTCCTGATTAAATTTCACACAGATTTCTGACTTCAATAAAAAACAGTTAAGAGGATTTCAAAATAGTAAGTTAAAAGTGAAAAATATTACAATTATTATCGATTAGTTTTTGCAGAAAGATTAGCTTGTAATTCATCAGAGATTTTCTGGTATACAATTTAATTCTTTAATAATTTTGTACAAGTTCTATTGAATCAAAGCGTTTTATATAAATTTTATTAAATCAAATGCAATAAAGCTTTTGTTTCCTTCATTGTCTCTGTCAAAAAAAACTGTTGAAACTTGAGCTTTATTTTCTTCATTTTTCTCCGGGCATACAATAAGTTTCTATCTTAGGACACATATATCTGAATTGTCTTATTATTGATACAATTTTTATCTCACAATTGAATAATTTTCTATTTCAATTGCTTGAGAACGGACATATCGATCTATCTCTTTCGCAAGGTCCCGAGTCGAATATTTTGTTCTCAGTTTACTCTCGTATAATTTTTTAATGGACGCAATGAGGTCGAACTGAGGTCTTTGCGTCGGAGAAAATGTATTGAATTTTTTACCTCTATTAATTTCAGTGATAAGCAATTATGAAAATGACTGTTATTCTGGTCGCAATATATTTAAATATGTGCCTTATGAAATACAGCACATTATTAAGGTATGACGTGATAAATATTGAGATAATTGCATTTGAAGAAAGTTTTGTCGCCGTTTGCACTGAAGTGATAGATAAGAGTGACTAGACAGCGTTGGTTAAACTAAACTAATGTCCGTGTTAGCATAGTACAAGTAAGAGGAAAAGTTGATTATTAAATTATTGAAGGCAAATTAATATTTGCAGTTGCAACCAATGCGATCGTACTGTTGTCCGAAATTTTTTATTTGCTTCTCGAAATGTTAAATATTCATCCACGTTACAAATTAATTTGATTCTCATCTGGCTTCTGTCAAAACTTTTTCCGGTACAAGCCAGACGTTATACACGATGGCGGATTGCGTCGCTGGTGTCTAAATCCATTTTCAGAAACACGGACGTTTCTGGTAATAACGAGAATTATTTTGAAATCTCAGGATCTTCGCGGCTTACCGTTTTATGTTCTCCTCAAAGTACATGAAGTATAGTGAGTCGAGGAGACACTGTGAGAGCCCACTCGCCTCGTATCGCGCCAATCTAGTCGGATCGCGTAAAATTGCTGAACTCTCGATGTACTCGAGGGTGCACTGGCAGGGTCGGATTAAAATATAAAATACCTCGTGCGATTCTAATAACAAGAATTTGTAACAGCAAACATTCTTGCAGAATTTGAACGTTCAAAACCCTTTTCTTTAATTAAAATATAAACATAAACACCTTTTTTATTTACAAGTAATTGAAAACAAAGGACTTTCTACGCTGGACTTTTGTAGCGTGTAAAGTCTCTGTCTCTGACTGAAAGGAGACCTTTTTTACTCGCTCGCTTCATTACGAGAGAATATTTTTTTCCTGAATGTTTTAATTCATGCTTTAGAAGTTTAGATATTTGATTTTGAATACTGGTCAATCATAAGCTAATAAAATCACGAGATTAATTCTAACAGTAAATAAAGTAGACTTTTACTACAAACTTCATTTAAAAATTTCGATTTTTTTTACGCTTAAATCGTAAATTTTAAATTACGTGTGGAAATTCTATCCTTTATTCATTTCGCAAATAACAGTTTCGCAAACGGTTTACTCGCTATTCATTTTGAAGATATTTATTTATACTTAATTAACAAGCGACATTTAACTGACAGTTTTGCAAAGTGACATCTATATAGTTGAAAAATTTGTGTTTTCTTGTAAAGAAATCACGTTGGTTGAAATTTATATTTGAAGTGTTTAACATATTTATCAGGGTTGTAAAGTAACTCGTTACTTGTAACGAAGTTACAGTTACTTTTTTTGGTAACTCTAGCTTAACTTCGTTACTTTTTCACCATCTGTAACTATAACTTAACTCAGTTATATTAACAGTTACTTTATACATATACATGTATATTTTAAACATCCACAGATCGCATTAGGTCTTGCATTTACGCATAAACGTTTTTATCGGTGCTTTACCGTTCAAATGCAAATTGGATATTTTTATTTTCATTTCAAGAAAGTAACTGCAAAATAACGATTCGTTACTTATTATTATAAGTAACTGTAGCTGTAACGCGTTACTTTACAGAAATGGTAACTTGCAACTAGTTACATTTTTAGCGAAACAACTGTAACTGTAACTAGATACTTTTATAAAGTAACTTTCTCAATCCTGATATTTATGTATGTTAATTTATCATATTACTATATTGCGTGATAAAACTCAAGTGTTAAATTATTAAAACAACTGAGAGAACGTGTAAAACTAACACAATGTGTACCTGCTTTTTATTTTACAATACATATGTTCCGTGTTATTAATGGCAGGATTTATCTATTAAAATTTACAGAAAAAAATGTTGATGTTATTCTATAATATAAAAGTTCAAATTTTTATCTATAAATTGTAAAAGTAACTTGTCAATTTTATTATTAAAAATATGTCGATTTTACACAGATTTTATTTCAAATTACTTGGAGGTTTACATTGCTTATATTTTGTGTTCAGACATTAACGTTACCGTTTATGAAGAATTTAACATATCCATATTATGTTAAATTAACACAAACTTGTGTAGAGGCCGTTCGGGACATGTGACGTCTGTCAAATTTAATACAAATTCTTTAAATTGTAAGTTCATTATTTCCACAGTTTTTTTTAAATAAATGCCTACCCATACAGCACAGATGGTTGCAGTTACATTGCAGAAACGTTGCAATCTTGCAGATTGCAGTGCAATCTTGCAGAGACATTGCAGAGATATAAAATGGCAAACTTTCGATAGCAATATTGCAGCAATGTTTCAAAAATAATGAAAATACTATATTTTGTATTATATTTAAAAAAATTTTCTAATTACGAGAATTTTGTTATTTTCGTTGATACCAATAATGCGCGAATTATTAAGTACTTGATCAGTGCAGTGTTGCTCAATCTCCATCTATTGCGAAGCGACATAACCTCCTTAGGTTGCCTCGCAATAGCTTGCTATGCATTGAAAAAGGCCCGGATGCATATGTAATTAGTAAATTCTCTGCTTATGTACAACAATGATAAATTATTCCAAAAATATTGCGCTGCAACATTGCTATAATGTTGCACTGCAATCTCTCTGAGGGCGGACATTTCAACGTTGCTGCAATTCTCCAGAAACGTTGCAGCAATGTTGCGCAACGTTGCTGCAATGTTGCAATGTTGCAATGTAATATTTCTGCAATCAATTCCTGCAATCTTTCTGTGCTGTGTGGGAGGAGATACAATGAGTGCGTTCCGGCAAGACACTGCTACCGTAGCGCCACAGCTTTTTTGCTGCAATTGTAGCAGTGCCATACTTACAATTAGCGTACATAACCTCAAAATTGTATTTTTATTGTAAGAGTCGCGTTTACCAATTAATTGAAACGAATAGAATGGAAAATATTGAAGATTGGCACATGAATGACATATTGTTCCTAGCAATCCTCGAGCAATTATGAAAAATAGTAACCGCTACGGTCGTAGCAGAAAGTTCTGCCGAAACGCACTCGTGTAGCGCTACCGTAGCGCTATAGTGTCTTGCCGGAACGGATTCAATATCTCCTTCTGAAGAAATAAAGAAATAAAGAAATAAAGAAGACAGACGTCGAGTGCAGCAAGTCCGACCCTGCGCATCGCGATGCAGCGACAAGAGCATGTGAAGATCCGGCCGTCGCGTCGCGTCGATGAAGCCTCCTGCGCTTCTGACCCGTCGCTTCCGGCCTTTTCTTCGGAACGACCGGCGGCGCCGCCCGTCGTTTTGCAAGGGGCGGACTTTTAATAACCGGGCATTCTTGTTAAGCTTTACGGCGCAGTTACATAAATTGGGCCGTTAAAAAAATAATAGTCGGACGCAAGCGGGCTCTCCACGCTCGCGAGCGTACTTTTGTAACGCTACGAGAAATTAAACAGGCATATGGCCGCGAGCGACCGACCGGTTAATTTGATTTGTTTCAAAATCTTATGGAAAATGAGATTACAATCCGTCAGATTACAAGCGTGAGATAAAATTGCGTGCGCGATGACACGAGGCGACGCTGCGCCGCGTTCTTGAATTGACTCTCTCGCGAGTTAAATGGCGCTTGCCGTTGCGATAAGACGATAAATCTCCATTTAATAATCATCACGACGCGATGAATGCAGAAGAGTCTGATAAACGTGCAAATAATATAAAAATGTATAATTATTAAATACATAAAGCAATCACAAATAAACTATTCCAAGTGTCGTATTTTGACATTTTTGTTCTTTTTGTATTTTTATTGAAGATGTCAGAAGACGATTTCTGGCAAAAAATGATTGCGAAAGAATATTAATCGCACCGCTTGAATCAAAGGACAAAAATCGAAAGAATCGGGTACTACACTAGGAATAGTTCGCTTGTTTCGTTGAAGAAATGTCAGCGTATAATAGAGGAGAGTCCCTTATTGTGAGAGATGTTTCTAATATGAGATAAACGGGGCTTCTGTTAAATTAGTAGACGTCCTCTATCGGTTCCACCATAAATGTATCGCGCTTGAAGTGAAATCCGTTCAGCGGAAAATTCCTCGTTAGGTCGCGCGTGCAATTGTTGCGTGAAAAGATTCGTGAAATTGACCGTCGAAACCGCGCTATCTCGTATTAGGAGCCTGTCTCATTATAGAGGCTTTTCCTCTATTTCCAAAATAAACGATCTGCATTAAGACGCGACAAACCTAAACTTGTTCTAACAATACAAAATCTGCATCTTCCCCCGCAGAATCGTGCAGACCCATTGAAAATAGCAAACGCGATGTATAATATCAAATGGCGTATTAACAATATTATTTTCATGGTAATGCAGGATTATGTAGTGAGATGTAATAGCAAGTTGTAATTTAATTATCGGAGCGAAAGTTACACGAGAGCTATCTGAAATTATGAAATAGATACATTCGGTATCTCTGTAGCAGTGGTAATTTCGCATTTGTACAATTTACGCAGCCGGAGAGCTGCTCGAGGCCGGCCGTTGGTTTTCGCCGGTTTCGCGGATATATAACGCAAATAATTAACACGAGGATCTGAAGGAAAATGTAATTTC
The DNA here is from genome assembly GCF_000949405.1 of Vollenhovia emeryi. Lineage (NCBI taxonomy): Eukaryota > Metazoa > Arthropoda > Insecta > Hymenoptera > Formicidae > Vollenhovia > Vollenhovia emeryi. The sequence goes on along the minus strand of NW_011967008.1, from coordinate 37,525 downwards.
GCTTCGCGTACGCCGCGGCGTTAAAAGTGCGTCCGGGAGTATCCCGTCAAAGCGCGCTTTTATCCTCGGCTTTTATCGAAACCTCCCGCCCAAAGCGCCCCGCGTTCTCCGGGGTGGCTCTCTCGTGCAAGTAGGGCGATGCCGTGGCCGCATAGCGGGCGAGTCGAAATAGCCGTGAAAACGACGCTAACGGTAATAAATAATGTCGCGCGCGGCGATAATTCGCCTAGAAAATGCTTGTCGCCTCAACGGCCTGGCATCCGCGCGCGAGCTTTTAGAAACAGCCGCGCGATTTTCCAGCGGTTAACCGGCGATCCCGGACCACGGCGGGCATTGTGCTTTAATAGCGGAAGTTACCCGCGCGAGCCAAATCGATACTTACCCCCGATCTCGCGTCGGCCGCGCTACCGTGGTAAACAATTGAGTCGGAAGTGACGAGAGGGAAGGACCGAGTGGAAGTAACGACGCGACGGGGCCAATGAAAGCCACAGCGAAGGGAGAAGCACTCTCGTCATTTTCCGCCATCGCGAAATACCAAGACGACACTCTCGCCCTTCTGCCGCCCAGTTTCCAATCACCTCTTTCGCCTCGAATGTTCTTCGTCACGATTTCCGCGCGCACGCCGAATCGAAATGCCAAAGTAAGAATTCATGTGCAAAGAAGAGTTTGGAAGACGTCAGGTCTTTCGGGTTGTAGAAGAGAGAGTATCTGTTACTTCATTGATATTTTTTATCGAGAGAGAGAGAGAGAGAGAGAGAGAGAGAGAGAGAGAGAGAGAGAGAGAGAGGAGGAGGGAGGGAGGG
>NW_011967008.1:16088-34691 GCF_000949405.1 Vollenhovia emeryi | reverse complement strand
AGGGAGAGGGGGGGGGAGAGAGAGAGAGAGAGAGAAATATGCAGGTTCAATTGATCTCCAAAATGATTAATCGAAGATGCAACAATGTAACGCAGAGTAAAAGTAACAATTTAGGCTCCCGCTGCCTCGATCACCGAGTCCGTTACACTTGGAAAATTGTGGACCGCAAGGCGTGAAAAATAACGCCAAAGCTAAATAATCCTTGCGACTTGCAGCGTCGTTTCTCGTTTAATGAATTTATATTTAAAATAATTGCCGCAGTGTGTCAAAGATGCCGAAAACTTCCATTTTGTTAAACTGTAATACGCGAGGGCAAATAGTTATTTCAATTCGCCAGCTTGCTCTTGTCCTTGATGAGGCACAACGCAACACGTCTGCGTGTTATTTAGTGATTGTCCAAACAAAAAAGGGTTAGTTTTCGGAATATTTCACAAATCTATTCTACTGATGACAAATACCATTTTATGAAGGAGCATTTTTATTTTAAGATACGCTGCGAGAATTTTTATGAAGTTATCAATCCAAGCTGCGGTGAATAAGAAACAAGATTTATTGCAATTTTATACGAACAGTTTGAATACTTCGAAAATTTTTTTAATAAAACTCGCTCGAATAAAAACCAGGGTTTAGTTTGTTTTTTTTTGTAACAGGTGTTAGCTAAACTTGAAACTCTGGGTAAACTCACAATTCATTTGGAACTCAATATTCGCATTAATATTAAAAAATAAGTGTGTTCAGAATTCCGGTTAATTTTATTCTTGAAAAGTGCATTGAAATATTCTCCTCCTGGACAGAAACGTAATATTGGAGAATCTGATTTATTACGACAATTGTTTGATTGTACATGAAACAAATGCTCTGGAATAAGAATTAAAAGTTGAAATCACTACTCTGCACGCGGCGCTACGATAATATCACAAATCTACAACCACGACTAGAAACGTATCCATGACATTGTACAGCGATGAGAGATCTCTGATGGGACGGGATAAATCCGATATGTGCGTTGCTTTCAATGGCTAACACGAATATCGTACCGCGCGATTTTCCATAAGGCCTGATTCCCACGTGTTCTAGGGTCTCAATATAAAATTGCTCGCAATAAGCTGTCGCTCGTGCCTCGAATATCGAGATTTAGTTGCACGGCTGTATTCGCGAAGGTGTGATAGAATATAGATACATTCCTGCATTGGCGCATATGCATATTTCATGTACGCTGACGTGTAACATGCGGCGAGAGTAACACGAGCGCCGTTACGTGCAAATGGATATAATTACTTTATCGCCGTTCGACGTTAACTTTCAAAAATATAAGATCAATATGCATGCTGATAAATTAAACAACAATGGCTCGTGTGATAATATCAAGTAATAAAAGAAGGAGCTCAGAGCCTGAACGAGCTTGCAGTATCCAATAAAATTGTTTAACCACAGATTCATAAACCCATTTTGTTTCGGCATAAATTAAAATGTTCAGTCAACCTTAGATTGTACTTGAAAAGGACCCAATAAAGGGGTCGAAACGTCATGACTAAAATAATCATCAATTTTGCCACTTTGGTCTATTTAAAAAAAAAATTCCCTTGAAAAATTAGTTAATTGTAAATGCATGTATATCTTACGTAATTGGACACTACAACCTTGTTCAGGCTCTGAGCCCCTTCTTTTATTACATGCTAATAAGTTAATATCCAAAGCATTAAAAATGTTATCCATATTAATTATAAGAAACGTGCCGGTAATTATTATAAAGAAGGCATGCGAGCTATCAAACCTAGATCCATTGAAGAAAGTAGTGAATAGAATTGATCGCGTTAAAGTTTCGTAATTTCACATTTAATAATTAATCGCACCGAGACGCGATAAGTAAATTTTGTAATTAAGAGGAGAACCGATATCGATTATAAGGTTGAAAATTTATTCATTTGGACTCGTCGATATTATTTCGACTTCCGTTTATATTTCTGAGATCGAATATCTTTGTTAGACAAAAAAACTAAGTAAACAGCATCAGCAGATTTTGGTAAATGTTGTCTTGTGTATTTAAAATTGACTCGAAGCAGATCGCTCTCGCGATTCTTTCTCGTAACTCGAGCCAGAGTCGTTTTGATTATCCGCCATAGTGCTTGGTAGATTTAATCGACTATATTTCGTTCTGTGCGGTTAAACTCACTGTATTGTGTACAGACAATTTGGCAGCCGAAGAGAAAATAAGACTAGTAGTTCGATTGGACTATTATCACGTCAATATGGAAGAGCCATTTCGCGCGTATAGAAAATTGGCGATATCCATGTCTATCAAAATTTGCCTGAAATATGGACCCGAGCGAAGAGGACATGTTAAACGGAACCGGCGCACTCGACAAATCAAAGCGATTAATGGGATTGTACTAATGGATTACCTCGATATATATTTCCCAATCGGTTTTTAAAAATTCGGTTTTATTAAAAGATACTATTTTAAACTATATAGATTCAACCTGCACTTTTCCCATGCCGCCAAAAGTACATACAATTTATTCCCGCGCGGAGAACAGCGCGAATTATACCGCGCAAAATGACAAGAACAAGGGAAAATGGAAGCGAAATATGAAAAAATGAGGATACTTTTTGTTTGACAAAATCGAAGTCAAAACCGTCTTACTCGCTGACGCGCAAATTTTATCGTACGCTACAGATGTGCAGTGATGGACAGAATGCGATACTTTCTTTTTATGAGTTAAAAAAACTTAAAAACTTAAAAAATAAGTGTCGCAACTATTCTGCCAATCACTGTACTAGAATCGATGCGACAGAAGTGTTAACTTTATCGGATATTTATTCGTGTGCTGCCGTCTTTTAAACAGCAGTTTCTCGCAAATTTGTTGCGTGTAAAAAACAACCACGGATATAATTACCGTGTCGTCCTCTATTTCTTCGAACAATGTTTTTCCACGTAATGCACTATTGCCGATCGCAAACGGTAATGCTGTGCTCGATAATACTTATTGTTAGACCGCCGACGACAAGTGGCCACTCTATCAAGGTGCCTTTTTTTATTTTATATTCCCACGTACCGATGTATTTATTCTATCAAGCATCATCATTTCTGATGCCAGATCCATTCACGTATGCACGCACGAGGTACGGGACGGAAATAACGAGGTTGACATTCAATTATTTTTTAATAAAAGTGCAGAAGCGACCGGATTTTCCGGAAGCACTACAACAGAAGCGTATAGAAATGTGGGTAAACGCTCAATCGTTAGCCGCGAAATTGCATATATCTAAAAGCTGCATTTTCAAGCTTCGCAACTTGGCAAAATAAGTTACTCGCTGTTACACGTGAAAAGTTAATTAAATTAACACAAAGGCTCGCACTATTATTATTATAAATCACTTGACGAGTCAAAACCATAACGAAATGTTCGAGTGATTCTGTGTGGATTTTCATATACGTTTTCTAACTAATAATAAGCAACGAGAATAAAGACCTCTTGTCGCCAGTAAACAACTAACCAATGTATAGGAAATTAATAATCGACACAACAAATTCTACTTAAGGTAGTTCTTTCCCAACTATGCTAGTCAAAATGAGACTTGATCAATAAAGTTCAATAGACAATGAATTCTTTTATACTAAATTGAAGAACAAATTTGTAAACATTACTTACTGCTTCTCTTAGAATATTAAAAACCGATAAAATAAAAAAGAGCTACCGAAAATGAAATAGTTTTTGAATTTGCGTAGTGCTAGCAAAGCGTTGATCGTGGCGACATCACGTTTCATCGTAAATAGAATAAATTGTGAAAGGATATTTTAATTATCATAATGGAAACTCAGCTACGATATAAAGGACATTTTATAAAAAGAAAGTGTTAGAACAGAAGCAAAAATGCAAAGTACACTTAACCAAAAAACAAAGGGAATGGCATAACCCACGTTGCCGCATCCGCAAAGCATTACCGTACGCAAAATAGTCAACCTAGCCAAATTTTCCTTCGGATTTATCATACTCTGATACGGTACGGTCAACCGTTGAAATTTAAACATGCACTTCCTTAAACATTCAACTACTTTTGCCCGATTTTCATTTCAATCCTTATCATAGATTTTTTGCTACTGACAAATACATGTCCAAGTGTTAGGTTTTCTACCTCAGCAGCCAATGGCGATAAGCGAAATGTTAAAACCCAAATTTTACACACACACGTATTAATATCTAAATTAGTTTTGCTGCGAGTTTAAAGAAAATCTGTAACTTCGTCATTTTTTACCTGACTACCTTAACGAAATTTGTCGTAAAAAAACATTACCTCAGCCAGGATTTGAACCTGGACTTCCCTCTAGGCGGGCGTCTCACCAATTCGACCACTGAGGCATGTATAAGTATAATAAATTACAGATTTCCGACAGCAACAATAAGTAAAGTACGCGCCGATTATTTGCCGATCTTAAAACGTAGTTAGATTAAATCCTTAAATACTTAAGTCGATCAATCGATTTAATTTTTTATGTTAATAAGCATTATCTTAAATACGCTGTAAAGAATTCACTGCGAAAAATTACCGCAACCAGAATTCGAACCTGCACTTCCCTATAATCCGATTAATCGACTTCAGTACATGAATTTGTTGTTTTAACGGAGACTGTATTTTAAGACCGACAAATAATCGACCCGCAGATTTTTAGTTGGATATAAAATGTACGTAATATATAAGAATCTACACATAAACATCTTGTTATGGCTTTAAATCCCTTATTCATCAAGGAAATTAATTAATTGTTATTGCACCATAATAGGGATGAATTTTTAGGAGTATCTTGTCGGAACTACATCAATAAAATTGTGAAATAGAAACAAGGTTAAAGTATACACCGTTGAAAAGTACTAAACAAATTCTGAAATTTACTGGATTCAACTAAACGCTGTGTTACTTTTTCGAACAAAAAATTACCGTAATATCGAAATGGCAATGAAACGGGGTCAATTGAGGGAGATTTTCAAATGTATTCCGGCAAAATTTCATTACATTTCCAGCAAAATATTTCCACCGGGGAACGAAGAAAGATAACCGATACAATAGATTTATAGAACGGATTTTCGGTAGCACTCGAATGTCAAATACAAATCTTTTCATTAAAACATCAAAAGAGTTAAAAATGAAAAATGAATGCATTTCGACCGAGACCATATAAAAGCCCTTTCATTTGAAATAGCCTTCTGCCAGCTCTGTATTCTTCGGGACGCGGACCACCGACGTGTAACACACATGACGTTCTGCGCTCAGTGTCCATATTCGTAAACATGATGAACGGACAAAGACGTTAATAAGGGCGGACGTGGCATCCCCGGAGCGAGAGGGATGTCTCCCCGTCTCGCGGAGCAATGTCGTCTCTCAACATAGCGACACGGGAAGAGCCCCTCTCGCACGCAGCCGGGCCAGCGCGAATAGCAATCTAAGGGCGGTGTGGTGCTAGGTGGTAATTCACTGTCCTGAGGGCAGAGTCAAGAATTTCACCTAGCGCGCGGCTCCTGAATTCCCCTTTGACGCCAGCTTTTGGCCCGGGGCCGTTTAGCTCATTTACCGCCCGGCTTGCGCGCGAAAACCTTTTGACGTATCCTTGCCGATGCCTCACGGCACTTTTACCCCGGATTTCCTGCCCGGCGTTTATTGACTCTTCCGGCGCGTCAAAACGCGCCGAAATTCGCGCCCCGCGCTGTCCCGTTTCATTTTCCGTGGGGTGTACACTCGGTACACACGCGCCCCCCCCCGCGGAAGGTGCGTCGGAAGTCGGGACGTTTTTCTAATATCGAGCAAACAAACTTCATAAGTTATAACGAGACGTCCCGAGTGGACGCGCGGTATTATACTCGCTCGTAAAATTTGCAGTCGACCCGCTCTTCTTCAGCGAAAATGCAAAGGGAAGTTACATCGTGCTTCTACAACTTTTCAAATGCCAACTTTTCCATGTCGCGGCACCTGAGGCTTGAATTAAAATTCCGCGTTACAGTTAATCCATTTCAAATTGGACGAGGGGTGTTTTGTTTTTTTTTGTGCGTCTCTGAAGCTTAATTCGCGAAGAGCCCCTCGTTTTCGATAGCTCTTAAAGTATTAGTGTCCCGACATTATCACGAATAATTCGAGAACACTCGGCGGAACAAATAACTAAAAAAATCGCCGGAATTTTTCTCGTGAATAATATGCTTTTTCGAGGCCGAAGCATTATTGAAATAAATACCAAAAACCAATTATCTTATGTATTCGACATATGCGTACGGAATTTGCCAATATTTTTTTTCAATTTAGAAGTGAAACTTTTAACTCACAAATCGCTGATGGATTTATGCGGATTCCTCTTGCGAAAATAAATTTATGTACCCGCGTATTCTTTTAGTTTTTAGTTATAAATACTTGTCAGCAAAATGTCCTAGATGATGTATGATTATGCAACTTGACGAGTCTCTGCCGGCCACGTTTCGAGGGAATCTTGCGTAATATACCGGCGCTTCAATTCAAATTCGCAAACATATTTATTTTTCGTAGAGAAAATCATCTCTTGAAACGAAAATATTTTTATTTCTCTTCTCTCTTGGTTTATAATCGATTAAATTATTTTATGTATTCGGGTGTATGTACGTTACAACTTTTCTCGTTGTCATTTCTTATTTCGCCGTAGAGATACTTTCAGTTCGCGAGCAATTAAAGCACTTTGCTAGAGACTTGAAATAAAATGTGGTAATAACTCGTGTTTGTTAGACAAACTTTTGAATCTTATATTGACGTAAAATCAACGAAACGTTAAGGTACCACGAGAGTGAAAATGAAAGATTGTGACTTCACATGTGCGAGGCAATCCTGAAATAATTTGATCATAATATAATATTTCAGAATTGCTGTTGCTATTAGAGAATCGTATCAACATATTAGACCGTACAGTCTATCTCTTTTTATGCAACTATATATTTCTTAAATTATCCACTTTACATACTTTTAATATTGTTTGCAAAACATCTATATAAAAAATGGTTAAGTATTCAATTCTTTAAAATGTGATATCAAAAATATCACTATTTTATGAAAAGCTTTTAGTAACGTTCACATTATTAAAAATTAAGTACTGAAACTTAAGAATAAAGGGTTACGTTTTTTTTAAGAATATTGAAAATATTTATTCATTATATTATATTATATTGTTTATTTGTTACACCCCTCTCTCTCTCTCTCTCTCTCTCTCTCTCTCTGCGTAACGAAATTACAATTAAAATATATTCGGAAAACTTTAAGATGCTATCTGCGCGTTTTACCTAAGAAACCTATCAGTGTGTATAAGACTTGCTCTATTTTTTTGTAGCTTTAACGTCATTAAATATATTATAATACTATCGCACATTATCGGCAACTGGCTATTGGCTTATGGTAATTTATTATTGATATATGCTAATGAGCCCATTGAAATGTATTTATTAATACAAAGCTATATATATGTATACACGGTTTTCATGAGTGCATTCTATATCTGTTCCTTTACTAAAAAATAATTGTGTATCCAAATTTGCGAAATAATATATTAATATAAATCTATAATTTAGCATCACATAAATTTAAACTTTGTGATGACGTCTCGTATTTAGCGAAATCTTTTATCTTTTATCTCCAACTTTGAATAATATTGATTAGTAAGAAATATAATACTTATATCATTTCTTACGTTTTTAGTTTTCAGTATAGTATTTCTTTTGCAAATAATCGCAAAATTACGAACGTTGCTTGCGTGTCTGAAATTAAGATTCCCAGAAACAATACTTTATTTTTCAATCGCTTATAATTTAGAAGATATTGTCTTCTTAATATCTTTGTTTCATTTTTTTTCCCTTTCTAAAAAAGAGATGTTACCAGCGCGAAGTCGTTAATATCGAACAGTTGAGGCCTCTTTTCCGCGATGTCGATTGGTTTTCTCGAAGCGCGGTGTGCTTCACTTCTCTTTTAGATTCATAGTGAATGAAGATTTGCAATTTAGAAATATATATTTGTATGCATCAACTATTGAAGTAAAATCTCTAATCTTAAAGTAATTAGAATTTAAGTAACAACGATTTTTGTTTCGAAACATTTTCTCGATTGAACAGAATTAATCGTTAATTTAATCAATACCAATAAGTCCGCAGAATGATACACAAAACGTAGTAACAGTCACTGAACAAAGTAATTAGAAATATTAGGTATAGCATTTTCAATTTCGTAGGCGGGACAGCGAATTCTCAACGTTTTTTTGTTGTTTTTCACTCGGCGCGGTGACGTACGATGTTTTTGCGTGCCATCGTGTACCTGAAGGTCGCCGCGCTATCATTCGCTCGCCGAACGTCGTGCCGGCAAGCAGTGGCGAGAGTCGCTCCGTGCGTGCTACTACTATTGCGTTATTGGTTTCCAAGACTCGATCGCGATGAATGCAGGGATAAAGCACTATTGATTTGCATACCTTTATCAGTAACAAGTAACGTTCCTTGATTAATCATTAAGTTTTTACAACTTGCAAAGAGAAACGAATTGTATATTGAGGCCACGGTTCTTTATCAACGTATACCTAGATATTTCACGAGATTAACTCATCTAAAATATGAATGTAAACGTGGTACTTTGTCGCGGTTACATCTCGTTTACGCACCGCGCTTTTAATTATCTGTCGATTTCGTGTAATCTGTTCCATTTTCGGGAAAAAAGAGAAATTTGTACGACTCCACTCTGTCGTTCTTCGCAACTCGAACGGGCGGGAAGTAAAGAAAGTCGCTTATTGCACGTCGTTACATTATTTCTTTGCCGCCGATTATGCTTCCGATGCTCGCGTTGCGTTTTATAGGTATCGCCAATTCGAAAGTGATTTATCCATTATCCTATTCTTCCGAATCAAAAATGCAAGTTGTTAGTTTGAGTAATTTGTATGACAGAAAGTCTTGGAAACCGATAACGCAAAAGTTAATAATATTTCGTGTGTTCGCGGTATTTCACATCGCGTACGGGAGTGCCGGAAATTTCGCGCGATCGATGTTTTTCGCGAGTGAGTGTAAGTGCAACAAGGAAATCTGAGAGGAGGAGGAGGAGGCCGAGGAGGCATTGGGCAACAGCGGAGGAATTGTAAGGTAAGTGTCTTACATTTTTATGTTATCTAATTGTTACTTGTGCAAAATAAAGCATCTGTTCTGTGTTTTTATCTTATTTATTCAAATGATTCGAACGAGAAGTCGAATAAGTATTAGAGACAAAACCAATGTATAAAATTTTTCGAATTTATATTTAAAAGGAAGACTTTCTCAGTATTTTATATAATTATCTTAATAATATCAAGCATATATTTAGTACAATAATTTCGATTTGACACAATTAGACTATACTAAACATATACATATTTGTATTTTTACAGTTTAACATACATGATGTACAACTCTGCGGTTGCGAATCGTATCAGTGAGTGATAAATTACTTTTTATTTTAAATTGACGTTGCGCATACAATTACTTCTTTGCATGTATAGAAATTCTTAAAAATATACAATGCTCAATTACAAAACTGCGCGCGCGAAGCGCGCGTTTGGTCATCTCTAGTAAAAATAAAAAATCCAAATTACTTGCTAGTAATAATCATAAGAAATGGCGCGAGAGTCAATTTTTAAAAATATAACATAACTTCTCACATTACCCACGGTTTTAATTTTTCTCACTGCAAACCTAAAGTGTTTCTATGAGAAAGTCGGTATACAAACTCTGCAAAATTAATATAAAATTGACAATAAAACTTTATACATTATAAAATAAAATTATTCGGTTTCAAACTCCCTAATGCATCCCTGATTATTTAAAGACGACGAAAGATAAAGTGCCAATACGGTTTTATATAAACAAATTTGCTTCTTTTAAAGTAGAAGCCAATAATCTATACAACTTTATATGCATACAAGTATCGAACTATGTCATTGCAATTTAAGTTTCCAAAGGAATCACACGCAGAGTTTGAGATCTTTGTTTCGCCTGACGAAAATTTGTTTCCAGATTTATTTATTTGAAAAAATCTTTGAAGAGAGAGAGAGAGAGAGGGGGAGAAAAGGAGAGATGAGTTTTTGGACTCGCAAGCCACGAGAAGATATTGCGTACGTGGTAACGGGAGCGTAAAAGCGACTGCAATTTATGCCAGCGGAGGGCGAAACTCTGTTTACAGCTCCCGCGCTCTGCGCAAAACAGCCACCGCTCGCGCGCTCGCGCGCTCTCTAAAAGTACGCCGGAGAGTAAATTGGGGGGACTGCGCTTAATTCCACACCGCGACACGTAAAAAGCGGCCGTTAAGCTGCCTGTCGCACACCCTCGAAACAATAGCGCGCCGGCTAATAATAAGGAGGCCGTGCAGCCCCTCGGCGAGACGAGTGGCAAGCGCGCGCGCGATAAATCGCCGAATGTTTATTGGACCGTCAAAGTTGTCCTCGCCTCGACGTTTCCCGCGCCGCTTCGGCATCGCGCTCGCGTTTATGCCCCGGTGTAATAATTCAGCGACACCATTATTGGCGCGCTACCATAAATTCGAATTACCCAGTACTGAGCGTATTAATAATTTCATGCGTGAGGCGCGCCGCCTCTCGTTGAGACCAACATCCTGGCACCCTCGTGAGAGAATAAATATAGTCTTCCTTCAATTACTTTGCCGATGCAAATGGCGCTTTTAGAAACTTTCGGAAAAAATCTATGCAAGTTGTGACATAAAATTAGGTACGTTGCAAATTCAAGAGGAGAGGAATTTATTGCGAGCGTTAAAAAGTTATGAATATTCTTATATTCTCTAGTGATTAGCTCGAATAAAATTTGAGGATCCTTCATCTCTTTTACCGACACAGTCAAATATTTTTGCGCTTGTAATTCTTTTTATCAGCTTTTATGTAAAAAATAATACCAGAATAAGTTCCGGACCGCATAGCAAAACATTTTCATACTTAAAACACTCAGTTCAGAAGTCAAATAAAAAAGATATTGATATTTGAGAGTTTCAATTCGTAGTTCTAACTAAATTTGAAATTGGGTTTATAAAATTCCAAAATTCTTCCACACGGTTAAAGTGCGCATAAAGACAAAACCAGGGACAGTCTTGCGTGATTGAGGTTAGCTAACCTCGATCATTTATACCGTGATATTTATCATTTCTCTTCTTTTAAAAACCTACAAGCGTAAAAACTATATTTGACTGCGTCGGTAAAAAAGATGGCTGAAGGATCCTCTTAAGGGGAGCCTAAGGCCGGCTGTTTTATCGACGTTTTGGCAAGGTTAGCAACTTACCGAAGATGAAGTAAAACCAAATGCTCAAAGTGCTAGAACGAGAACCGGATAAAACAGGATTTAAGTCTAATACATATGTAAAATTTAAACTAATAGTTTCAACTTTACTGAGATTGACCAAGTCGGATTGAAACGTTCAAACATTATATGTATTTAAGATTACTTTGAAAGATTTTGAAATTAATTAACATCTTGTATCAGCTCATTGGCTGTTAACTTATTCGTGCAATCTAGACTAGATGATTAAATTTATGTGACATTTGTGATTGATAGGTAAACTCTTGATAACATACTGCTGATTAAATCGAGAAGCCCGATGTGGAAAATGATGGAAATGTTTTTAGATTAATTCAATTTTCTTCTATTTCGCAACTTCTATTTCGTAGAATTTTTTATATACTCGTACGCTCATTCAATCTGCAAATTTTCCGGAATAATTGTCGTGCTTTTGTTTGCGAAACTTTTAAATCGTCAAAAGCTAACTTTCAATTTGCTTTTATATCAAAAATTTGTTTTATGATGAAACGAAAAATCGTGAAAATTTATATAATATTCTCCGTCAAAAAATATAATATCTAACTTTTCAAATATTTAATCAACAATCCCCTTCGAATTCAATAAAGATACGCGAAAAAATGATCACAACAATTTCACTTTTATCATTTTAAGTAGTGTTTAATTGTGCGAACAACTGTAAATATCTTTCCAAAAAACTTCCGTTAATTAACACTCTGAAAGTAAGGTAAACATTTTCTTATAAAGCTGCAGGACGCTATTCTTATTATGTTACATGCATTAACGAACAAATATTAAGTAAACAATCCAGTGATGTTAGAAATAAAACAATAATGTAACTTCATGAATATCTAATTTAAAACGGCGCATTAAATAATTACTACCAATCAATTACAACTAAAAATTTGCTACGAGACCAACGCACATTATTATTGTAACATCGAGTACGAAGGGAGGAAGGGGAGCGATGACTATGTTTTCGTGCAATTTTCTCAGTATGCAAATTGTAAGTTGTTCCTATGTCCTAAATTACAACTGGAATAGTGCAGCATTATTATCCTTATGGAACAACAACAAAGTCACGGTGATCTATTGTTGCAAAACGGGTGTAATGGTTTACGTGCTGCAAATGTGCCAGCGTTACATCTTACCCAAACTATGTTTCGACCGTTAGCACAGCTACGTTCGCAGTCGCCATAAATTAATGGTCTCAAGACAGCATGCAACAGATACGTGTACAAGTGCGACGCAAATGAAATACGTGTTTAGCTGAGATAACGCAATTAATATGTAAGGCACCTTAAACAATCAAAACGTTTCTACGTAGTCGTTTTCCCAAGTGTCATATGTAATTATAATGGCCGTCTAGAAAGATATTTTCATCTAATTAATACTGAAATTAATCATTAAATTAATAATTAACAATAAAATGTAAAATAGTCTCGCTCCTCATAAGATTGGAATATTCCTGAAGGAATAAACATTAAAAAGGAACTATTGGATTATGAAATAAAATTACATAGTTGCTGTTGTAAGTCTATAAAGATACAATTTCACTTGATTAATATTGAAATTAATCATTAAATTAATAATCAAATGGAAAATAGTCTCGCTCCTCATAAAATTGGAATAGCCCCGAAGGAATAAACATGAAAAAGGAACTATTGGATTATTAAGTAAAATTAAATAGTTGCTGTTGCGACCAATTTTATTATATTAGTGACTTTGCAATATTCACGAGAATTTTACAGACGCGGCTAGGTAAGTAATGTTTGGAACAGAGTATGAAAGAAATTGTTTTCTCCCAGGAAATTGAGAGGAAAAGTTTGCAATCTACAGGAAACCATAAAAAATTCCTAGACTTTACTTTACCATTACACAAAATTAAAAGATTTCCGAATCCAATGCAATGACACATCGATCTATCGCACAGTAGGATCGATATTACAGCGACAATCATATTTGTTATTAAAAAGATAATATTTTAATCTCGAGAGAAGAGAATACGAGTTTATTACGTAGTGATTTAATCTCAATATTGTTTTACACTTTTATTACACGTAATAAGTTTAAATAAGAGTCAAGAGTGCCTTCCGTCTTGTTATCAGAAATCCTCTCCGAGAGGGTGGTTAATTTTTTATTTGGTCCTGTCGGACAATATACGAGGAGTCGCGCTACGTATCTCAGACGTATATATTCGCGCGCCAATCGAGAGTTATGCAATTCTTGTCTATATCGACCCGGAGGAGAATGGCAGTAAAGAAGGCGCAGGCATAGGAAGTGGGTTGTATAAATTGCAGGTGCGATGGTCGCCGCAACGCAACAAGTCCAAAGAAAAGCCGACGGCGTGGCACGTGTGCCAGCGCAGCGCACGGTGACGATCGGCGACGGCAGGGTGGAAAAAGAAGAAAGGGGTGGCGAACAGGAGCTGCAGCTCTCTGCGGCACGTGACTGGGAGCCGTCGACGGCGATGGGGCTAGGATTTATAGTTCCCTTAGGCATACTGCATCCCTCTCTCCTGGCCGCAAAGCTCGCAGTTTATGCGACGCCGACGTCGGATTGACATGCCTTCGCGTGTGCATGCATGCTTTTATCGATTATCCCCGACTCCCCCGACTTCCGTAGATATTGTTACCGCGTGATTTTCTGCAAAATTCGTATACGCGGCTCTCGCCCGGAATGAAATTTGTCCACGGGATTTGTCGTACTCGCGAGGAATGAGCTGAAGATTGTAGTTGTCAGTGGTTTCGTTCTTTGGTCACAGAGTTTCTAAAGAAAAAAACAGTTGAATTAAAAGTAAAATAATTTTTAAAAAGTAGCAATTTTTTGTGACCGAAGAACAAAGGTTAAATGTTATTCCCAGAAGTTATAAGCGGTGAAAAATTCACCCTTTTTTTATTAATCTCCTATTGCTTACACTGTGACATTCATGAAAGAGTTAACTTCGTTTGATTTTCAATGTTTCGAAGAAAAATTAAAATAGAATTTTTATTGAGAAAACTAAAAAAAGTTGATCAATCTTAAAACCGATAGTAAGAAATTAAAATGTTATTTCTGTGGAATGAATGCTTTCTATTAATGAAACCTTGATATACTCTTATTAGATTTCCATGATGTACCTCTTACTAGATTTCAACGAAATATCCTTTCCGTGTAGAGAAGAAAACAAAGATGGGTAATTAGCGTTTAATATTTTTAAGGTTTCACAACGTTAATCAAGCTAAGAGATATTCAAAAAGTCAAGGATCCTTCTTTACTCCATTCAACAATAACTAAACTTTGTTTTACAGGCCACTTGCAATGTCTCGAAACCCAAGTGAAAGAAAAAAATCATTTAAAAGTCAAGATGGCATGAACAAGTAATCACGTCTAAAAAATTAAGATGGTATTAACATAATTTGACTTATTTACGACAATATTTTGATTTTTCGGTGACTTTCACCGAAAGAAGCCAAATCGCATTTGCATGCGAAATGATTAAAATCTTGCGAATATTTTATAATTTACAAATCCATGAAAATATCTTGGAAACGTTAGTATCCTATTTTCCACTTACAAGATTGCACTTTATCGTACAAATCACATTCTTATCATAATATCATTTTCGTAAAAAAGAATACTTTGTATCTATTACTATCCATTATTATTGCTACGTTTACGTCCCACATTACGAGTATGAGATATCTAAATTTAAATTACCGTGAACCATGTCAAGCGGCATCTCAAAATTTCAAATTCATAATTTGATTAATTTCCACCTTTCATTTATTACGACACATTTCAGTTATTATGATCTCATTTTAACTTTATCACGACTTCTTGTTCTGCTCGGCAAGGCATCATGGAAAACGTTTCCCCTAAAAAAAAAACTCTCCGTGGCCCTTGATATGTCCAATTAAGGCTAACAATGAGATATTATTAATTCTCACGTGAAATCATTCGTGAATGAAGAGAGAATTCTCTCGCACTCTTTTTTCCCCTCCCACGGAACAGAAAATATTCATCCCGCACAGTCTCCGTGGCAGGTATCAGTTGGCGCATTGTGCGGATATTCCAATATCCCCCATAGATCTTCCGGAGCTAACGAGGTCGCCCGGGTCATCCGTGCTCGCTCCAGGGCGTCGATATCGAATTCCACGTGCCGCAGATCTCATTTGGTAAGGATGACGAACGTAGACCGCTAACTTTGCGTCGCTTCAACGCGGAATGATATTGCCGGCGACTCGGCTCGTTTGAATATAAAGTATATGTGACGAGATGATGTCTTCCGTTCTCCAAACGACGAGCGTTGCCCGTCGCGTCTCGTGCATCGTGTGATTATCTTTTCAAGTGTGTGTACACTGCAAAACATATCCGTTTTATGTACAAAGGACAATTATATTTCCGTTATATTTTATAACGGATATTCAATATTAAAACGGATTTCTCATATATGTCCGTTTGATTTAAACGGACGTTTATGAGACTGGTGGGATTCTTAATATGACACTTTATTCATTATATAAAATCCTTTATATAAGTAGACCGGTAATGTAAAGGATATTGTAAAGGATTTGGTCATATACATATATTTAAAGCGGATACGACCCATACAGCACAAATCTTGCAGTTACGTTGCAGCTACATTACAGCAATGTTGCAATGTTGTAGCAATGTTATTGCAATGTAACTGCAAGTTTTGTGCTGTACGGGGAGTCACGTGACCATTGCAACTGATTTTCTGTTGTCGCTCAATCTGTTGGAGTACCTATTTCAGTCGCCTCGGTTACTCGGCGGTTTTCGTCTCGATTACACAGTTCAATATTAAATTTAATATTTTTGTCACAAATTTTTGCGGAGCAACATGGAAATGGATAGACGCGATAACTATCGCGGTAAATGTACCGTGATAGTTGCCGCATGTGACTGCGGTAAATTAATGTTTGGTCTAACAAAATATTATCTTCCGGGTGAACAATTCTTTTTTACAATGTATTAGGGAAAAAATAAAAAATTTGCTAAATTTCCCTCCTATTTATACAGGACATTATTATTAGGACAATGTCCTGTATACGCAATTCCGCTTTAACTTCACGTTTACTTAAAGCGGAAAAAGAGTCACTTTTTTCCGTTATAATTTCGCGAAATTTAGAGTGGATATGTTTTGCAGTGTAGGACAACGAATTGAGAACATTGGAGATTAGCAGCAGCACTTAACAGTTACGTAACATCGATAGAAATGTACTATAACAATGCATGTATTTTAAATAATCAGGATTTTTCAGCATGTTATGCAATGTTGAAATGTTATATTAAATATCTAATAGGCTGAACTGATACGGTACACAGGCGAAAACTCGTCTTTTATTCGTCCTGTTTTGGCACTACTAGCTAATAATTTAAGGGGATCCTAAAGCCGTCTGTTTTATCGACATTCTTTGTTAGAAGTAATCTTTTAATTGGCTTTATAGAAATGCAAAACTCTTCTACGGAATTAAAGTACGCAGCAAAATCTAGACTATGCCGGTCGACTTTATATATATAAAAAACGAAAAAAATTAAAAAAATTTTTGTACACTCGACGACAATATTTACTTGATACAAGAATTCTACAATAAATATATACAAAATACTGTACTATTAGAACTAAGATAACAGTGTATTTCACATTTTCAAACCTTAACGTTTTTCATATGAAAATGTTCTACTATGCAGTCCACAATCCATTTAATAACAATGCACATTATGGTTATTGTGGCGCCATCTCTTGGACAAAGAGCGTTCCAATACTTGAGAAACACACGTATGATAATACGTGAACATTGCAATAGGTCTTCTTCTTTCACCTTTGTAATTTGAAGACAGTTGTTCGATCACCGTATTTAATTTTCAACCTTTTCTATTTTCTTTATTACAATTTTAGAAAAGGTAAGCTTACTTTGCAAGCGTTGAATTTATTTTTTTGATAGTTTTTTAGAAAAACTGCCGCAGGAAAAAAATTTCTTTTCGCAAGATACGTAACGTTTAAAAATTTTCGCGGGAAGTTTCGCTGCAATTTTCTTTTGTCCGAAGGTAATTTCAGTTTCGACGTCGAGGTTCGCCCGCACGGCGAATCCATTTCGGACGTAAATTTCGACCGACGCTTCGTATTAATTAATCGCACGTGGAGCCAGCGTTACCGAATCGCGCGACAGGGTGTTTCTGATTTATATCCCCCTTTGCCTCGCGCGTTCCGCTCATCCGCCTGACCAAATGCCGATATTGTCGAGCGAATAATGCCCATTAGAATTTATTCAATAGTTTAACTCACTCTGGAATCATTTGAATGATGCCATGAATCGATCGTGTTTCACAATCGACATGAGAATTTAAACCTCTTCGTATCATGCTTGAAATAGTGTAGCAGGAAAATCAAGAGACGCAACAGCATGCACTGTGGCCATCATTTAATCGGAATTTTAAGTGGCTCGACAAATTGTCTAATTACACTGATAGAAAAATATGTAGTATTTGAAACTATAATTGCATAGTAAAATAATTATAATCAGGAATATAATTTTTATACTAGTTATTACTATAATATTAGTAATAGCAACCATATACAGGGTGAGTCAGACCACCCGTACAGCCCCTTTATTTCGGAAATAGAACATTTTAGAAAAAAATGTTTCAGGCAAAAGTTATACGGTTTTAAAAGGGCTATATAATGAAAAAATAAATTTTCGAAACAATAAATTGTTTATGGTTATATGGAGGTCGCTGTCATTTTTTTAAATGGAACTCCCTATTGTTTATTATACTATCTTATTCTACTAAATAATATGAACAACTTTTGTCTGAAACTTTTTTTATTTGCCTAGTACTTTTTGAGATATTCAAGAGAAAAGTTATAACTTTTTACATGTTTTGCTTATAATATCAATAACTGTTTGTCGGAGGGAAAAGTAGTACAAGACTTTTTTACTTGATTTAGTCTGAGGAATATGCTATTGCAATGGTTTATGTATTGTAACACATAAAATTTACATACACAAAAATTTTCAATAATTGAAACACCATTGCAACAGCATATTCCTGAGACTAAATCAAGTAAAAAAGTCCTGTACTACTTTTCCCTCCGACAAACAGTTATCGAGATATTATAAGCTAAACATGTAAAAAGTTATAAATTTTGTCTTGAATGTCTCAAAAAGTATTAGGCAAATCAAAAAATGTTTCAGACAAAAGTTGTTTATACTAATTAGTAGAATAAAATAGTATAATAAATAATAGGAAGTTCCATTTAAAAAAATGACGGCAACCTCTAAATAACCAT
>NW_011967008.1:3552-9980 GCF_000949405.1 Vollenhovia emeryi | reverse complement strand
AAATATTAACATGTTTGCAAAAGGCAAAAATCCTCCCTTATATGCTATCGCGTGATTTTATGTGAAATCGTTTCATTCATTTTACTCAGCTCAAATCAAATTATTAGCATACATTAATGCGGCTCTCATTACTGAGTAATTCCTGTGACCGAACAACTGGAAACAGAGGAAGCATATTTTACGTATACTTAACTAACGAGAAATGTGTACGAATACGATTCCCATCCTACGTTTTACGAAATGGTTGCAACGGTTCGTCGCTTATCAATTATGTACACACATAAAATTCAACTGTTAAAAATTTTTTTCAAGACAAAGACAACTTAAAAGAGTACAAACCTTTAACAAGGCCATTATTATTCCACTTGTCCATTACCAAAAATTATTTTAAAAACAATTCCCTGTTCCACGGGGCAAAACGGGTTTGTCGGACCTGAGAACGTGGAAGCTGTAAAAAGCGCGAGAATGAAACATTAGAGGAAGAGAGAAAGCGAAACTTACCGTCTCGTCAGCCTCCTTCGCTCGTGCATCCGCGTTAACCATCGTGCCGTTTGCGCTGCGGTGGATTAACGGATAGTAATCCTCCGCGTCGCTGTTCTCACTGCTGACATTTCCACCAGTGATTTTCTCGTCCGTTAGCTGCACCGTGTACTGATGCGCGTAATGTCTCACCGCCATCCTTCTTGCCGAGTTTCGCTCACTCCCGGTAACATTCACCTAACATTTGATCGCGCACGACGACGATCCACAAGTCGCTCTCGCGTTCGCATCGCGAGAAGCAACGCCGTTATTCGCGCGTCAAGTCGGCCACGATGTTTCCGCGGATGCGGATCAAAGGCTATCGCAGATGGTGAATATAAGTGAATACGATTATTCACACACACACACATATAAGTGAACAATAGCAACTGTCCACTAAAAATCATTTAACAGTTACGTAATGTCAATATTATAATTTCCCACTCGACAATGTAAATGTAGTGCAACACATGTTGCACATAACAGTTACATTAAGTAGGAAATTGTAATATTGACGTTATGTAACTGTTGGCTGGTTTACTGGTTTACTGACATAAATTAAATACTTAATTAACAATTTGCGTTGATAACGTTAATGACAATGTCGTAATGTTAAATTAATGTTGAACGTATCTGCCCCTGATATCGCCTTCAATCAACAAATTTGCATGCTGCTGGATTGGGTGAGCCGAAAAATCACTGCCTTTGGGATAATTTTGATTATCTAATCGTGGAGCGTAACCCGAAGGATTATCGTATCATTTGACATTTCTATTTGGAATACAGCATTCGCAATTTCGATCTAACTCGACGTTATCTTACACGCAGTCACTTAGCGTATCGCGTAGGACAAGTGAATAGAATAACCTGACAAACGAGATTCTAATGGACTCGACGTTACCGGAAATTCACCGTAATCCCGGACACATATACGTACGTCGCCACTAAATTGCAGTCGAAATATCCGGATACATATTTTGAAATAATACGACGGACTTAACTGAGCGGCTATATTTAACTTGTGGCGATTACAGTCTAATTCTGGCGTTGCAGCGTTGCAACCTAGAAACCCGATTTTAGAAGTCTAGTTTAAAGTGGGTTGCAACTTTCTTACTAAAACTTACACTGAATTTTCTCTTAAAATTTATGCTGAGAATTGAAGAAGCTTTTTGAAATTTTATCGTACATTTTACTAGTAATTGTAGATGTGTACGGAATATAATGTATAGTAAAATTTCACGAAACTCATACAGTTCTACGAAATGCCGATGTTGTCCCACGATTACATGATTTTCAGAGTAAGTTTTGAGAAAAAATTCTCTCCGTGTACAAGTATACAAGTATGCATATGATATGAAAGCATACGAAAGCATATAATTACATTGATATAATGTTACAATACAAAGTAAATAATGTAATATTGATATTTAAATATTGTGTATATACTATATTATACATATATAATTATTTGATATCAGTATATTTCTTTTAAATAAACACAGTGAATTTTAACCCTTTGAAGTACGGTGGTAACCCACGTTACCACCTCAACTTCTTTACTTTTTGGCCATTTATAGTTTCTAGTTAACGCATTTAGGTCGGGCTTTTTGCATTTGTTGGGTATCTTAGCAATAAGAGAACATAAAAAGGAAGTTGAGTAGTCTTTAATATTTATTGTAAAAGTTTTATGAATAAAGAAATATGAAAAAAACAGCAATTTTTTCGGAAAAATTCATTACTAAGTTTTTTAAGATTATTTCTTGAAAACTTTGTACAAAGGGGTTTTCGGGGTCGCTCATTACGAATCTGTTAGATTTTCAAAATTCAAAATAGCCGACCTAAAATGGCGCAAAGTGCGTGAATTTTTTAAGTTTTCAAGTTTTTCAGCATTTTTGTTTGATTACGGTATTTATAAACGACTCATCACGTTCACGTCGTTCCCTAGTAGCACAGTGCATTGGATAAACATTGGTTGTATTGGGCCAATGTTTAACCAATGTTTGGCCAATGCACTATGCTACTTGGGTTAGCTATGGGTAGTGCTAAGAATGAGTATAAATTCTAAGAAATTATTAAATTTCAATTTTGCATCCGCCATTTCGCGCGTGCTATTTTTCATATTCTATAAGAATTTTCAACTGAAATTTAGATTCCATGGGTCCTACTAATATCTAAATAATGTTTCTTAAGTTGAATTACAGTTAAATGATGTTATTCTTTTAAGTTTTGAATTTTGCCATCTTGAATCCGCCATTTTAATTATGAAAATCCGATAACGGATTCGTAATCAGCGAACCCAAAAATCCTTGTGTACAACGTTTCACAAAAAAATGGTTTAATAGAAAAATGTATACTTCAAAGGATTAACCTAAATAATATAGTTATATGTATATATTATATTTATATATTTATACCTTCATAAAATAATTATATCAATATATTTTTCTATCCAACATATATTGTTCTATCAAATAAATATTACTTACTCTGAAATATTATTTATACAATGTATACTTCGCCTTTTCTATGCTAAAATACATATATATTTACACATTTGACAGAAATTTATCGGCATACACGTAATATCAACTGTGTTAGTCACTGCATTATGCAATCGTGTATTTACATACGTTCAAATGACACGTCCCATTTCCGAAGATAAGTTTATCATAATTACTGACGGGCAAACTGTCTTATCTGTCATTACGCAGTCGGCGTAATTTAAATACACGTTCTAGGTAGTATTCTCCTTTGCAGCTTATTTCTCTGAGAACTAGGCCGACGACAAAGCGGGCTATGATGATACTGATGTCCGTAATTCCTTGGCGGATTACAACGTCAGTAAAAATTTTAATAATTCAACCGATTTTCGTCCACTCTCGTCCGTCCGAGAACGCGCATTGAAATCGTCGAACTCACGAGTTCTCATGTGCACAAGTGAATTTATGCAAATGCTGCACTCTCTAATCGATAAAACGGACACGCGATATATGAAATTAATCCAAGTATCGATTTCGAGGAACATCACCGCGGGACACGCAAAACTGTGCCGGCAAAGACACTCGGCGATCTTTTAATTTTCACTCTCCCGTGAAATTCCGCACAGAGTCCGTCAAGTCGAGGACTTTCGCGCTAGACGGATACGCATCCGCGCGCATCTCGCGGTATTCACGTGGCTTGCTCTCGCGATTCAGTGAAAGCACAATCTTTCACTGCAGCTCGCGCAATAGTCGGCGTCGCGGAATAGAATTTGCGTTCGCGAAAAACGTTCTGCGGAACTCTATTAACATACGTTTTCGAATCGCGGTACTTCGGGGAGACCGCCAACTTTAACGGAAAGTTTTGTGAACGAAATGTCAAAAAGAAATGGTCGAGTCTAATCTTCGTGTGTGTGTCAATTAGATCGATTTAAATAGTAGTCTCTCACGCATGAGCAAGATATAATTGCTATAATACATCAGAATTTATTATTTTATTGCTAAGTAAGAGATACAGAGTACATTTAGATAATGTACACAACTCTGACAATTTGTGTAGACAAAATTAGAAAGTTATAAATTATCAATTAAAGATGCGTTCGAAAATATATTCACTGCTGCGATGCCTAAACGCGCGAATTTCGGGCAACCTGATTTGTTACAATTTTGAACACTCCTCGTTCAAAAGTTATAGTCCCGGCATTTTTATATTAGGCCT
Organism: Vollenhovia emeryi; assembly: GCF_000949405.1. Classification (NCBI taxonomy): domain Eukaryota; kingdom Metazoa; phylum Arthropoda; class Insecta; order Hymenoptera; family Formicidae; genus Vollenhovia; species Vollenhovia emeryi. Next base: position 5,765 of record NW_011967008.1, on the reverse strand, counting down.
TTTAGCTCAAAATGATCTGAGGAATATGTCATTAAGACGCACAGTCTCAAGCAGCATTAAAACTGTCTTAAAGAGAATAAGACGATTTTGATGCTGTTTTGGTACAGCTGATAACAATGTGACATATTCCCGAAGTATTTTACTAAAAATAGAAATTTTGCTTGTGTTTAAAAATCCGTTTCATAATCCAATCAAAATTTTAGTAAAAATTAAAAAGTGAGGAGTTACTTCACAAAATTTTCAATAAAAAGTAACATATTTTTTTAATTCGCTGAATCATATAATATCTAATATATTTTATAATTTGTTTTATTACTTAATCGCAGCAGTAGGTATACCTTGACGTTCCTTATATTTCACAATGCTACGTTGGATTTCGTGAAAAAAATTATGATTTATCTTGACATGCGTTCAATAATTCTCAACTTTTATTTCACTTTCGACCGATTTCGCAGTGCTTTCGGCAAGATATCTCCGTCGGGGACGTGTTGACGGGCTAAAATCTAGCCCCATTGTACGCGAACAATAGCACTTTTGCCAGGTAACGTGACTGTTACCGTAATTACAATTGCGCGGTTTCGTAACCCATCCTGGCCGATTCGCGAATTAATGATGAGTATGCAGGACGCGCGCCGCAACTTCCGGTCTTAATTCTGACGGTAGAATCTTTGGGGAGTGCAAAGTCGACCTTTATCAGAGCCGATGTCATGCCTCACCGTACCGGTTCGTCGCTTAACTTGTCAAACGATGTTTGTTTTTGTTATTATTTATTTTATTTTGTTCTTTATTATTTTTTTATAATTAGCGACCAACGTTATACTGTGGGTAATGTTCTGCACGGTATTGCGAAACGATGCGAAAATCGGTTCCGCGAGAGATTTTACGAGTTTCCGCCGTGGGTTTTCCCGCGTGCGCGCGTATTCTCGGAACCGGTCCGCGAAACCTTTGGAGCGGCACGCGGCACCGCCGTTTTCCGACTGACAGACGAAGGAGAAAGGATCCGCGCTGAAACGCCTGTGCACGCGGCCATGACACGCTGTTTGACATCGGCTTATCGGCATTACTGCCGCACAGCTGAGCCAATGTCGACCCGGCGAGCGTATGATATAATTTATGTAATACTTGTGACTTACACCATTTTTTTCTAGCCACAACGAAGACTGGAATGTTCATTGAGAATGAATTCAGTACTTCATGCAATTACGCTGCGTTCGAAGCAGGTGCAATCTTATAGCTATTCGGTGTATGTACAATATTTCAATTCTGTTCGGATGTTTATTTCACGAACGTACGATTTTTATTAACAAACTTCTATAGTAATTTTGCATTCACGATTATATAATCACGTTTATCCTGTAAAGGAAAATGGAAGAAGGAAACGTTTATCTGTACAAATATATACAAGGTGTCCCAGAACGTAGCTGTTAATGACAGATTCCTCAAATTATTTTGAGATAAAAATCCTAATATCAAAGTGCCGGGACTGTACCTTCGAATGAAAAGTGTTCAAAGTTGTAACAAATCAAGTTGCCCAAAATTTACGTATTCAGGCATCATAGCAGTGAAAATATTTTAAAACGCATCTTTATTCCCAAAATTGATCATCTATAACTTACTATGTTTACACAAATTGTCAGAGTTATGTATATTATCTAAATGTACTCTGTATCTCTTACTTAGCAAGAAAATAATAAATTCTGATGTAGTATAATACTGATACATATATGTATTGTATAATATATACATATATTATATTGTATATAATAGTTAGGTAATATATGTAATTAATTAATTAACATAAATAAAATGTCACTTATGGTCGTCAGTGATGATTAAAAATTAAAAATGTGAGCTTATTGTCAGCCCAGTTGACAAAGAATCCCCGTACTAATCATATAGGAAATTGGATCTCGGTTAAATTGGTTAGTTTTCACATATGTTGTAGCATATGACCTGCTGAACAAAAAATATAATGGGCTCAAACTTAAATAATGGCTAGTTACTGAGCTACAGCCAGTTAAACATGGAAAATTTCGGCTCCGCGGGTCTTGTTTGGAAATACTTTGAAGCATATTAGGAAAAAATGTTTCAGACAAAAGTTGTTTAGTTCGAAGGGAGACATAAGACGATGCCATTAATTTGACTTTGGATAATCATTTGAAGGTCACATGAGGGTCAATTTCAATTTCTTAAATGGACACCCCCATTTTTCA
>NW_011967008.1:0-2060 GCF_000949405.1 Vollenhovia emeryi | reverse complement strand
TGGGCACTGCACATTTTTATGTCAAGAGTTTTTCAAAGACACTACTATACATATAATGAAATATAGTCTTATTTCGAACCAAACAAATACATACATATGTATATGTATATCGAACCAAACAGCTTTTGTCTGTAACATTTTTTCCTAATAAAACACGGTCGATAAATATCACTTTTTGGTGTGTGTCCGTGCTACATCCACTTTTTCAACATTGTCTTAACATCCATAAATTGTGGATATAGCATAGACATACGCTAAAAAGCGATTTATTGACAGTGTCGGAAAGTGGATGTAGCACGTACACGGACCAAAAAGTGATTTATTTACAATATCGAAAAGTTTAGCACGGACACGCACCAAAAAGTGATATTTATCGACTGCGTCGATAAGTAGATGTGTCTCCGTAGTTCTTACATCCACTTTTGATGGCGAAAATCGGTCCCAAGTAAACCCTCTATCCTCTATGGCCTACGGCGTGGCCGCTCTCAGGACCGTGGTTTGCACCCTCAGATATAGGAAATAGCATCAGACACTTGCGTACAGTACACGCGAATTAAATTGTTCGCTACTCACGAACCACATTAAAATCCGTAACTGCCCAAATTCTTTGGTAAATACATTAAATTACGCGAGACTCGTAATATTCATAAAACGACGAGGTCTCTTAGATACGTATAGGTTAGGTTAGGTTATGAATGCTTGACGGAAGTTCGTATTTAACAAAAGATGCGAAGGTAAATGTTCTGCGATATTTTCCGCAGAAGATACTCGAAGAAAAACAGGGATCTTATGACAGAGACGAGGCACTTTAAGACGGAGGATCATGGCTAGGCAACTGACGCGGCCGATAATCGTGAGTCTCCTGCTGAAGCCGCGACCTCGCCAGCCGCGGGCCTCGAAGCCGGCTCTGTCGTTGTGCATGAGCTCGCTCGTCGCCGAGTCCGGCTCGCAGAACAGAATGCTCTGCAAGCACGTGGACATAGTCGATCACACTTGTAAGATATCGAACTACGACGAGTACCTCGTCAACTACAGGCCCGTCCTGCGAATCTTGAGGAACACCCTGCAGGAGATACTCGGTATATCGAAGGTGGAGATCAACAAGCTCGTCCAGGAGTATCCGCAGCTGAAGAAGCGCTCCAGGGCGAACATTCTGAACAATTATTATAGCCTGATAGAGGCTGGCGTGCAGAAAGCTACTGTCATAAATAACGTCTGGCTGCTGGCGTACGAGAACAACAGGCTCGTGGATAAGCTCGATTGTATCAAGGTCCTCAACATGGACAATAACCAGCTTGTACCGTGGCTGTGCTTGACTCAGGACGAGCTGGCAAACTATGTGCTTTACACTCAACAGGATATGGATTTTTATACGTATAACAGGATGGAGTATCTCTCTCATAAATTGGAGGTATAAGAAGTAAACAAGAGATATTGAGTTATCGAATTGTTACGCAATGGTAGTATATGTACGTATACTACCATTGCGTAACAAGTTAAGGAGAAGAAGGGCCGACTCTTCCGAGACTAGGAAGTTGGGAATAGTTGTATTTTATATTATTTTATTCTCTAGTATCTGTCGCAAACAATTAAGTGAACATTTCAGTCTGAACAATCTTTCCTTGGCGCAATTTTATATTATTATTATGAGACGAAAGATAGGGGTTTGTGGGAAAAAGAACTTGAATGGAATTGAAATGGGATTTGTCGGATAATTACGCTTGTTTCGTGTTGTAGCACATGCTATAAAATTGCATCTCCTTCCAGTGCAGCATACAACGGTTGTGTGAAGTAACGGTACTGAATTCATTCTTAATAAAAATTCCAATTTCCTCTATAGACAAGAAAATGAACATATTACATGGTAAGTTAAATAATAGCGTATATATATTTCTGTAATTGAGATAAGCTGTTGTACTAACATATCTATAAAACGACCAATTTTAAGTAATCTCTCTACTCTTTTTGCAGAATATAACGTGAGTAAGGAGGACATACTAAAAGATGTATGGGTGCTTAGATATAGCGAAAATCATATACGTCACAGATGCGAGTTGTAT
>NW_011967007.1:143964-151758 GCF_000949405.1 Vollenhovia emeryi | reverse complement strand
CTCTCTCTCTCTCTCTCTCTCTCTCTCTCTCTCTCTCTCTCTCTCTCTCTCTCTCTCTCTCTCTCTCTCTCTCTCTCTCTCTCTCTCTCTCTCTCTCTCTCTCTCTCTCTCTCTCTCTCTCTCTCTCTCTCTCTCTCTCTCTCTCTCTCTCTCTCTCTCTCTCTCTCTCTCTCTCTCTCTCTCTCTCTCTCTCTCTCTCTCTCTCTCTCTCTCTCTCTCTCTCTCTCTCTCTCTCTCTCTCTCTCTCTCTCTCTCTCTCTCTGCAAAACACTGTTAACTTTCCATATAGTAGCTAATCTTTTTATTCGTGTATGAATTTAAAAAATTAACAGTGGACTTCCACACCACCCTTGAGATTCCACTAACGGCGCGTTAGGTTTTTCAAAGTGGACCTTCGCCTGGACCCATACAGCACGGAAATATTGCAGCAACATTGCAGAGATATTGTTTTGAAACATTGCATTATTGCAGCAAAATTGCGAAATGTTGCTGCAATATTGTAGCAACATTGCAGCAACATTAGAATGTCCGCCTTCAGCAATATTTCAATGCAACAATGCAGCAATATTGCGATGCAACTACGCAGCAATATGAAAAGCCAAGACTGCAGCAATATTGCAATGTAATAATGTAGCCACAATGCAATAAAATGCAATACAACGTTGCACGTATGTTTACAGGGTGATAGGAAACAATCCTGGGTTCTTGAAAAGACATAATCCTGACGAGATTCTGAGACGATTATTTCTTTTACAAAACTTTATCCGAAATCTAGTTTTTGAATTATAAAAGGCAATAGTTTTCTTATCACGAGTTGAATACCGGGCGTAGGCAATACCCAGTGAGAAATGATTCGTCGATCGACGTCGAAATGATGTCGAATCGACGTCAATTCGACGGTGTCGATGTCGATTCGATGTCGTTTCGACATCGATCGACGAATCATTTCTCACTGGGTAGCGGCGTAATTTATCGCGTCATACGTGGTCGCTTATGTTAGGTGGTTGTCAGTTGTCACGTCTGACGGTGAGTTGCGCCGCCACAGCCTACCTTCTGTATTCACCCTGATAATAAGATAACTATTTCCTTTCATAATTCAAAAACTATATTTCGGATAAAATTTTGTAAAAAAAAATCGTTTCAGAATCTAGTCAGGATTACGTCTTTTTAAGGACACAGAGTTGTTTCCAATCACCCTATATACATATATATAATAAATACACAGGGAGAGAACGCATGAATTGCCTCAGCTCTCGAGGTGAGGCAGCTCATGCGTGTATGCGAATGTGTTTCATGCGTAAAACGGAACGCAGAGCGAAAAAGTTATTCAGCGATAGAGTTATTTAGAATATTGTATTTGCAGTGTAGCTGCAATATTGCAGATTTAATATTACGCAATATTGTGTTTGAAATATTGTTGCACCATTGCATTTACAATATGCAATCTTGCAACGTTGCAGCAATGCTGCTGCAGCTTTTGTGCTGTATGGGGAGTCCTGTTATACCACATTTTTCCTGGCAAAATAATAAATTATAATGTTAATTTTTTAAATTTATACACGAATAAAAAGATTATAAACTATCGATTGAGCGCACTTCGAATGTCGTCGGATCAACCGTTGTTGAGATCCGAAAATCTGAGGGCCCGTCAATTCGCGTACTCGCGTAAACTACACGGTCGGTCTCGCGCGCGCGCGAGATATCAAGCTATCACGCTTATACTTGGCGCGAGACACTACCATGTCTCGTGATCATTGTATTCGTTTAAACTCGTATGTTTACTTTAGAGATACGACCTTTCCGCTGGAAACATCCATCATTTGTGAACAGTACGTCTTAATAAGTGCCAGTGGCAGGACGCACGTATATACGGACCCAGGATCGGTTTTTCGGACAAGGTATTTTGTTCTCTCTCCAAAAGAATTGCCCCTTCTCTCGTTACATTAAAATTAAGGTAATGTAATCTTGTTTCAATTATAGATACTTATCGTGGGCAAACGCTCGACACAATCGAAATTGGAGGATCGTGCGGTGGCCGTATCGAATACCATGGAAAGGCCCTATCGTAGCGCATTCGTTCAGCGATTAGCCAATGGTATTGCTGATATTTAAGAACGTAAAACTAGTATTTCATATAATATTTAGAAGTATGACTATTGATAATTTTTTTTATTGTTATAGAATCCAAACGGAGGAAGTTGTGGCAAACCGTTGGTTTGGCTCTGGACCGTTGTACAAAAATGATATACCTTTTTTTTTAAGAGTGCTCGTATTCGATGCCTGGCTGTTGAGTCAATTCACTGGCGTTAGGAAGTGGCTGCGGGGGAAAGGCCCGAAGCTTCTTTGGATCACGCTTCCACCGCTATTGTTATTTTTGCTTGGTAAGGAGCATAAACAAAAACATCACTGAGTTCCATTTTCTGATCCACGTGATATCTAAACCGATCCAAACGCAGCCTTTGTCTTCTTTCTGTTTCAGGGGCTTACATCGCGCAGAGACATTTCACTTTCGCCGATTCTCCGCGCAATGTCGAAAATGTGTCACCGAAACGATCTATCACATGTTCCCGGATATCTCATAATAAAATTGCGTTCTGCCATTTATCTGACTGGCTTCACTCTAGGGCACATCCCCAGAAGGATTTTGCCGAACGGAGATATATCGAGTGCGCCCAGAAAATTCAAAGTCTGGGTATGCGAAATAATTTCTTTCGTGGTTAAGTAAATTATATCATTTTAATACTTTTGCTGCTTTAGGGATTGTTGAGCGAGAACGATCTCGAGCCTGTGATGTTTGCCATATAATATGGCGAGTACGAATTCACGGCGAATTCTGACGAAAGTTGGCAATATTTTCCAGTTCAGGTAAATTTCTTTTTAAATAAAAATCTTCAATCAATTTAATGAACGTATAGAAACATATATATATACGTATATAAGCTGTTTTCGTTTTGCTATTGTATACTGTTTGATTAATGGATTTTAGATTTTATTAGGACTATAGAGTAATTGATGATCTTTTTGCGCAGAACACAAAGATCAAGAGTCCATACGAATATGTAGAATTGAGGATACAGAGCAATCACTGGGGGCGATATTGCACGTGTTTGTGCAGATGTCGCGTTCACGGGAGATCAATATAATTAGGAATTGATCGCGCCATGGCTCCTCTTCACTAAACATTCGCAAGATCGTTCAAGCAATAGCAAGAAACGAGCCACAGCTCTACTCAAATACGTGCCTTCAACTACCGTTAATCTTCAAAGGCTGCGTTTGGATCGGTCTAGATATCACGTGGATCAGAAAATGGAACTCAGTGATGTTTTTTGTTTATGCTCCTTACCAAACAAATTAACAATAGCGGTGGAAGCGTGATCCAAAGAAGCTTCGGGCCTTTCCCCCGCAGCCACTTCCTAACGCCAGTGAATTGACTCAACAGCCAGGCATCGAATACGAGCACTCTTACAAAAAAAAGGTATATCATTTTTGTACAACGGTCCAGAGCCAAACCAACGTTTTCCCACATCTTCCTCCGTTTGGATTCTATAACAATAAAAAAAATTATCAATAGTCATACTTCTAAATATTATATGAAATACTAGTTTTACGTTCTTAAATATCAGCAATACCTTTGGCTAATCGCCGAACGAATGCGCTACGATAGGGCCTTTCCATGGTATTCGATACGGCCACCGCACGATCCTCCAATTTCGATTGTGTCGAGCGTTTGCCCACGATAAGTATCTATAATTGAAACAAGATTACATTACCTTAATTTTAATGTAACGAGAGAAGGGGCAATTCTTTTGGAGAGAGGACAACTTCCTCCGTTTGGATTCTATAACAATAAAAAAAATTGTCAACCTTCAATAAACGCGATTTGCCACAGCACCTGTAACTGTAACTACAGGTGTAAATACATCGATTATTTAATGCCTTTGTATATTTTCAACGAAGCGATCAAAAAAACTTTATACACGCGCCGATATTTAATACACACGAGACGGGAGCCGTTTCATTCCGTCATCATTTAAACGCGTCAAACACTGTATATACATTCAATAACGTCGATAATTTATACCGATCAATAAGATTGCACGATTGATTGGGTCAAGCAGGAAAATAATTACTAACGAGCGTCGGCCCAATGGTGTTCTACAATTATTACCTATATATCTTCACTGCATAGCCTTGCTATAACTCGAGGAAAGCCTTAAGAGAGAGAAAAAAGAAACAATTTCGTACATATATCTCTTGTTCGACAAACGCGGGAGAACGATTAAGTGAGACGGATAAAGAAAATTGGCAAAGGCGGTTTTGTAATTTCGTAAGAAATTTTGGGAGTGAGAAAGAGTGGAAAAGAGAGAGTTTGTCCGTGCAATGTAATGCGTCGTGTAAATATCGATTTGGCAGCGTCTCGTGCAAGACTGACACGTCGAAAGTTACCCCAAAGCGCGAGTGTGAATCATATAATATAATAATATTCGCAATAATGCGACAGTACAAATTGTAAGCGATCGTAACGATCAATTAATTGTAGTTAAGTATCGTTAATTGCTAATTTCTAAGTGTGCAACACTTAGAATCCTTCTGGGGATGTGCCCTAGAGTGAAGCCAGTCAGATAAATGGCAGAACGCAATTTTATTATGAAATATCCGGGAACATGTGATAGATCGTTTCGGTGACACATTTTCGACATTGCGCGGAGAATCGGCGAAAGTGAAATGTCTCTGCGCGATGTAAGCCCCTGAAACAGAAAGAAGCGAGTGGTTTTCGGCCGCCTTTGTAAGGATCTAAACGATTAATAACAGCGGCAGTAACACCCCTCGATTGTATACATATTTATTTATATTTATTTATTTATATTTATTGATATTTATAAGATATTTAAATTAGGTATTTAACTTCTCTTTCTGTTATTTATTTGAAGATTGCGATGCGCACGTTCTCGCTTCGTAATATTCAGCGTCACTGGCGGTGAATCAACCATCGCCACGTCGAAAACGCGATTATCACCGCATTTTTTGTGTAAAACCATCTTTCCACGCACGCGCTAACCGCATGTTTAAATGAAATTTGCAAATAATTAGGTACATACATAAATCTATTATGTATAAATTCATGTTTAAACAAGATTATTGTTAAAATATATTTGGTACATTTTCACGTTGTACTATTTCATTTATATTGTGTAGTCCTTGACCTTTAATTTTATTAAGTAAAATATATGTTAAACATATTATATGTATATATATTATATTTACATACTCTATCCCCACCACCGCTGTCGCGATGGTAGCCTCAACTGGCATCACTGTCGGTGTGGTCAGTCACCACCACGATAGTTTTGCTGCGCGTCCCCCGCGTCCACTTGCGGATTGTTGTCCACGCGTTCTTCCGCGGTTCTTCTCCTGCGAGTGTCTCTCAAGATCCCAAAGAAATGGCGGAGTTCGTGGAGAAGCGGTGCCAGGACATGATCCCCGTGCTGGAGCAAATGCAGAGGATCAAGCTCTTTGACGAAAGCGAGATTAGGTGAGCGGACGTCGATCTAGGTTATGTACGCGCCCCACGCTCCCGAGTGTTGCAACGCTTCTCGTTCGTGTTTCCAGAAGCATCGCCAAGAAGCTCAAGGAGTACGAGTACAAGATTCAACGGCACACAAAGTGCAAGGAGGACTACCTTCGGTACATACAGTACGAGATGGATCTGCTGAAATTGATCAAGCAACGAAGGGATGTAGGTAGCTGCGTCTGCATCCAAACCTTGTCACGTTATATATGTATAAATATTACGTACATTTTACCAGGGTTGGGAAGTATCTCGTTGCTTGTAACGAAGTTAGGCTGATGGTAGAGAACGATCCTTAAACGCTTAAGTCGTAGATGTAGGGCGAGGCAGAGAGAAACGTAAGTCGTGAAAGGCTATTGTATGCGACTTACGTTTCTCTTTGCCTTGCCCTACGTCTACGACTGAGACAGTCTTAAGCGTGTACGGATTGCCTTACAGTTACGTTTTTGGTAACTCTAACTTAACTTCGTTACTTTCTCCCCATCTGCAACTGTAACTTAACTCGGTTACATTCTTTCGATAACTAGCAACTAATTTAATTGTTACTTTATATATTTTTTAACCTCCACACATCGCACTAGGCCTTGCATTTGCGCATAAACGCCTTTATCAACGCTTTACAATTCAAATGCGGATTTGATATTTTTACTTTCATTGCAAGAGAGTAACTGCAAAGTAACGATTCGTTACTTTATGAGTAACTGTAACTGTAACGCGTTACTTTTCAGAATTGATAACTTGTACCTGTAACTAGTTACATTTTTAGCGAAAAAAACAATAACTGTAACTAGATACTTTTATAAAGTAACTTTCCCAACCCTGCATTTTGCATATATTAGAGGAAAGTCCCCTATTATGAGATAGACTCCTAATATTTCTGCTAAATTAACGGGCATCGTCTGTTGGTTCCACCATGAATTTATTGCCCTTGGAGTGAAGTCTCTGTTTAGCGGAAAATTGTTAGATCGCGTAATCGTGAAAAAGAGATTTGCCATTGAATGTGGACATTGAAAACCTACTATCTCACATTAGAATCCTATCTCATAATAGAGGACTTTCCTCTATACAGGGTGCCCCAACTTAATGTCCCACCCCAAATAACGTTTTCATTTTTAATCGCAGAAAAATACGTTCCAGACAAAATTTATTTGGTTCGAAGGGGAACATAAGATGGTACCATTAGTTTGATCTTGATTGCTCCAATTCTCGTTTGCTCGTGGACGTCTCGTGGAATTGCTCCAATTATTGAAAATTTTTGTGTATTGTAAATTTTGTGTGTTACAATACACAGAAATTTTCAATAATTGGATGACTATTGCAACAGCATATTCCTGAGACCAAATCAAGTGAAAAAAAGTCCTGTACTACTTTTCCCACCGACAAACAATTATCGAGATATCATAAGCTAAACATTGAAATAAAATATAAATTTTCTTTTGAATATCTCAAATAGTATTAGGCAAATCAAAAAATGTTTCGAACAAAAGTTGTTTATATTAATTAGTAGAATAAGATAGTATAATAAACAATAAGGGGTTCCATTAAAAAAATTGAAGGTGACCTTTACGTGACCTTCAAGCAACTCGTCAAGGTCAAACTAATGGCACCATCTTATGTCCCCCTTTGGACCAAACAACTTTTGTTTGAAACGTTTCTTTCTGCGATCAAAAATAAAAATGTTATTTGGGGGTAACATTAAATTGGGACACCCTGTATACTTGTAGAGTCGCATGTATTCTAATTAAGGTTGCCAGATGGCCGGAATTTCCGGGAAAGTCCCGGAATTCTTAAGCTTGTCCCGTGTCCAGTGATTGATGTCTTCTGTTCTGGAAAATCAGAATTTCAACAAAATCATAAAATTCATGTCTATAACTGATATCTAATTAACGTATTTGGTCATTGCCAGTGCACAGCGGTACCCTCTCCACTTCTTAGCCGTCCGCCCGCCACCTGTATTTTTGTTTTAGTTAGAAGCTCTTCGCGACATAGGACGTATCTATAAGTATGTTAACTAACTTAACTATTGTTTAAATTATACAGTTAATTTAAAAAATATATACAGGGTGCTAAAAAACTAAGTGCCATAAATTTGTGTGATGAAAGAATAGATGAGTACAAGCATTTTAAGTATTGGAACCATGGGTCGGTGACGTTTTATTACGGCGTGACGGGCGATTAATTGAATCGTCACAACTCCTGCAATGCAGGTGGATCGGACGGGGTGG
>NW_011967007.1:127151-137703 GCF_000949405.1 Vollenhovia emeryi | reverse complement strand
TTCAATAGTCTTTACTACACCGTTTTAAAGAAATAAAATGTAACTTGAGATATTCGTGCTGTAGGCACGAATTTTTTAGTTTTGAAAATATTTGACGTTATTAAGTTGAAATCGGGGTATTTTCACTATCAAAAGTTTAGGCTTATAAGTGAAAAAAATCGCAAATAATGCAGGAAAAAAACCTTTGTAGGAGTACAAATAAGACTCCAACTATCGTTAAAGTTTATAGATATTCAAGTATTTCCAATTTCATCTGCACTTTTGTCCAAGATTGTTCGTCCGATACATCCTTAAAGTCAATCCACCTTGGTGAAAGTAGACATTCGATGGAAGAAGGAGAGGAAATTTGAACAAGCCCGCAAATCCCGCGCAGGTCGAATTGTTTTATCGATCAAAGGAAGTAATCCGCGTTCGCGAGATAACTCGATCCTCTGCTACGCGATCTCGTCTAGATGCGCCGCGAGAATTAATGCCGGACGGCCGAGATGGCAGCACCAAGGGGGCCTCCCGAGGAAGATATATGGAGGTATTTCCACCACCCGAGCTCGCCAGTCGCCATAGAACTCGCAGGAATTCGGCCGTGGAGGTGCTCGATGAGATTCGGGTGAGTGTTGCTCCGGTTGATTCGGCCCGATACGCCGCCGAGGCGCGGCCGACGTCGTGGCCGCGCGTGCGGCTCGACGCCCGGGCCAAGTCAGGCCGCCGAGGTGACTGACAGTTTTGCGGTTACGCGGAGCGGGAGCGACAGGTCCTCTCCGCCGTGTGTCGGCTGTCGTGCAGCGGGGGAAAAAGGGATACGCGCGCTGACAGTTGGCGCGGACGGCCGCGCCGACGTGTCGGCGATCCCCGCGTACGCTCGCCGCCGCCTGGCCGCCCCGACGATCCGCGTCTCACGCGCGGCGTATCTTCTTCCCTGCCGCAGGTACCCTGGCATCCCCGTCGCTCCAGACAATGCCTGTCTCGCGTGACAGACGACGGATGGCTCAGAGCGAGGTTGCCGAACCGATTACCGCTTCCACCGCCTGATCGAAGGACCATGAGAGGGTAGGATCTTTCCAGCCGCGCCACTACTCGCCGTCAAGATGAGCGCCGGCCCGGCAGGCGTCGCCGATCTGGTTTACTTGCTGGAGTCGAACAAGCTCGAGGAGGTCGAGGAGATCAAGAAGGTGTTCCACGATCATTTCTTATGCAGTGAGTAACACGGGGTCTTTGCCTTCGTTCGCTAACGCCAGTTCCAACCGCCCCCTAACTCGTGGGTCTTTCGCTCGCAGCAAAGGATAATTGGCTGGTAAATGGATTGCTTGACTATTATCTCTCGACCAACTCTCTGAGAACAGCGGAGGTATTAGCGGGAGTGCGGGATCCGCACGATAAACATCTGTTGGACCGTTTGTCGGACGTCCTTTCGAAACCTGGCAATAGTGGACAGAGAATACAGGCGCTGACGTTGCTTGGGCATATAGCCAGGCGTCAGCCCACTTGGTTGTACAAGCTAGCCAGTCATGCTTTATTCAGAGATCTACTCAAATTACTTAAGGTAATATATTTCTCCGCGTGCCTTTTCCTTTCTCGTCAAGGCTAATTTACGTATATACGCATATAAACCTCTCCTCGTCGATTGGTCACCTCCGCGTCTTCTTTGCATGTTTCCACGCGGCCGTGACTCACCTTCAGCGCATAGAATTTATACTGTGTATACATAATTTTCATACGCCAATGAATTGTCGACGTTTACACTTGGAATAATATCCGATTGAAAAACAAGAAATAAGTAAAAATTAAGTGTTCATATATACAGTTTTACAAGACTGTATTTTTCAAGGTGGAGGCAGATATATTACCACTTATGAGTGCCCTTCTTCTGTTAGTAATGTTGTTACCAATGTTACCCGCTGCTCTAGGGCCGTATCTACCAGAAATATTTGAGGTATTCGGCCGCTTGGCCTCTTATTATCATCATCATCAATCGCCTTTACTTTCTCCTTCTTTTACTCCGACCACAGCACCAAGTCTCATCGACAAGGACCACTTGTACCTCATACATTTGCAGGTGAACGGCTCTACTAATGTCGCAAGTAAGCGTCGTGTAACGTTAACGCACTAATCGCTTGCCCCACCGTTGCAGGTAGGACTATACGGCTTATTTCATAGACTGTACGCGATGTATCCCTGCAATTTTATATCATACCTGAAGCAACAGTACGTTCTGCGCGAACAATTGGCCACGTTTACTCACACTATTCGACCCATGCTGGACTCCGTGCGTATGCATCCTTCTCTGGTCACAGCGTCCAAGGATGCGGAAATTTCAGCCACCAGGTATACGTGTATGTAAAGCAACGTGTTTTGCGCGTCACGCGCTTAAATTGTCTCTGTCGCAGGTGGAAGAAGATGGAGCATCACGACGTTGTGATAGAATGCGGCCGTTTTACGTTAGATAAATGCCGGGAGGATATTTTAGGTGCAGTCAACTCCCGGTGCACCCCGCCTCTAGGTCAGCATTACCGTCTCCATACCCGCGTCCTCTCGCCGCCGAGGTACGCGGTGGAAAATGACGCCTCGCTTTTGATCGCAGATCAATCCTCCGTCGCTTGTGCGCCGATAAACATTTGCGGGGGAGTAACGAGCATGGAGATTAGCAACGAGGAGGACGATTCGTTCTGGTCACCGAGCATGACAGTGCCGCCGCATAGCCCGGCGCAAACTGGCTCTCTCGAGTCGCGCTCCGCCCCGCCGACGCCTAATAACAATAGAAGCGGCACCTCCCCGCCCGAGGCCGCCATAGAAGCCACCCCCGAAACGACGCCCGTTAAGGTATGCGAAACGAAGAATGCAAGTAAAATTTCTGTGTCTCTCTCTCTCTCTATGTATTTCGCGTAGGATCTACGAAAATTATCAACGAGACAAGCGCCTCTGGGATCTAGCGCTGTGCGCGCTCTAAACGCCTTGGGCAACGGGACATCTTCCCGGCCCTCGACGCCGACTCCTATGAATTCATCTTCTGTCTCCGGAGTGAAAGGCACAGACGTGGCGAGTGCGCATGGATTTCTCTCGAATAGGCTAAATAAAATTATGACCGAGAGACAAAACGTTCTTCAGTTACAAAAGTCAGTAATCAGTAGCGGCGAGGAGAATGGACGGCTCTTAGAAATGGCTATAAGTCAAAATGGGAAGAATGATTCTTGGCAGGAGGACCAAGAGGTTTGAGCGATTTACCGAAAGATCCTACGTCTTGTATAAATACAGACGTGATATCGCGATAATGTTCTGACGTAGGTGCTGGAGATTGTCAGTTCGCACGGAAACGGAGCGGTCGAGATGCCAAAGTATGTAGAGGCACAGTCTGAGGCACGAAACGAGAGGAGCACGTACGGCGCGCTGTCCGATTTGTCGCAAAAGATTTATCAACTCCGGCTGTACTCACAATGCCATTTCCCGATGGAGGACTCCAATTCAAACGTAACGCACAAAGTGAAGTATCCAAGAGCTCGAAGATTATTGCATAGACTTTGCACTACCAACAACGATGAAAGAAAAGAAAACTAATATTTTTATTTACTCGGCACAGATTCGACACTCCAGATCGTGTCCGGACATGGAAATGCAGAGGAAATGCTACAGTGAGGATATGACGGATCAAGCGCTAACAGGAGCGAAGAGGCGCGAGGATACGGGCAGTCAGACGTGCGATCTGTTTCCATACGAGCATCTGCTGCTAGGGATGCTGGATCAGAACAGCCAAAACTTTAGTCAAGAAAGTTCTGATTTGAGAATGTCGCCAATCAGCATGCTCGATCGGTATATCGAGGCTTGCACAAGAACAAATAGCTTCTTTAGTAAAACGAGTAAATATGAAGTGATCTGTGTACAGTTATAATAGCAGGTAATCTCTGGCGGGTGAAGTGAAATACTAGCTTTCTACAGGGGCAAACGGTACCAGGCAGAAGCAGAAGAAGAAAGGGGAGGAGGATGCTGAAGAAGACGGAGGGGAAGACGATGGTGTAGATCCGTCTTGCGCTAATCAATCGCTTCAACTTATGCAAATGCAACTGCAATTCGAGCGGCAGCGACGGGAGGTCCATGCTGAGCGTAATCGGCGTCTGCTCGGTAAACTAAGAGACTCGCGGGCTTCGGAAGAGCATAATCTCGCTCTGGTTTGTTCATACGCTTATAAACATTATTTATTAATACGAAGTAATAAAGGAGTAAGAGCCAAGACGGGATGTTCAAATATTACCCCTGGCTGAGGTATTATTTTTCGCAATAGACCTAAAATTAAAATTATTTAGACACCAACATCCTGTCTTGGCTATTACTCCTTTATTACTTCGTATCTATATTTTCACATTAGAACCTTATAAATTTTAGTAAAACTTGAAATATTGAATCGCCAGGAAATTTTCCTTTATTGTAACGCAACGATTCGGCCATGGATTTTGGCCCTTTTCAAGTGTACTCTACAGCATCTAGTCGGCGTATGGCATGTGGTGGTCAAATGCCATTAGGCCCACTGGACAGAAATGAGAACGTCGGGATAATTACTTATAAGCTAAATATATCAGTGTGAGTTAAATACGTACGTTAGGCATGTCACTACAAAGATTGTTTTTGAATACGGTAAAGAGTGTTTGGATGCCACCCTGTACAGGGTGTCTCAATTTAATGTCCCACCCCTTTCAGACAAAAGTTGTCATTAGTTTGACCTTGACGAGTTGCTTGAAGGTCACGTGAAGGTCACCTTCAATTTTTTTAATGGAACCCCCTACCCCCATTGTTTATTATACTATCTTATTCTACTAATTAATATGAACAGCTTATGTTCGAAACATTTTTTTCTTTGCCTAATACTTTTTGAGATATTTAAGAGAAAATTTATATATTTTTTTCAATGTTTAGCTTATGATATCTTGATAACTGTGTATCGGAGAGAAAAGTAGTACAGCAGCATCTTTTCGAGACCAAATCAAGTAAAAAAGTCCCGTACTACTTTTCCCTCCGACAAACAGTTATCAAGATATCTCGAGCTAAACATTGAAAAAGTTAAAATTTTCTTTTGAATATCTCGTAAAATATTAGGCATATCGAAAAGTGTTTCAGACAAAAGTTATTCATATTAATTAGTAGAATAAGATAGTATAATAAACTATGGGGGGTTCCATTAAAAAAATTGAAGGTGACCTTTACGTGACCTTCAAGCAACTCGTCAAGGTCAAACTAATGGCACCATCTTGTGTCCCCCTTCGAACCAAACAACTTTTGTCTGAAACGTTTTTTTCTGTGATCAGAAATAAAAAAGTTATTTAAGGTAGGACATTAATAGTCAGAGGTGGATCGCCAGTGGGTAAAACACAACAATAAAAGGATTATGTCGACGATAACTGGCAAAGTATATTTTCAATCAATATATCAATGTGTATTGATTGAAAATATACTTTGCCAGTTATCGTCGACATAATCCTTTTATTGTTGTGTAGGACATTAAATTGGGACACCCCGTATACTTACCTATTTCAGTCGTAATGGCTTCCGGATTCCGGATTTGCCTATTTATTTATCTCTAATGTTATTTGTATGTTTTTAATTTGTTGACTGTCGGTTCTTGACACTAGGCTGACCTACATACACTTAGTCTCATTTCTGTACCCATACAGCAATCATGCGTATTTAACTTATTTAATTTATTTCCGTTCCAAATCACGCTGATATATTTAGCTTATAAGTAATTATCCCGATGTTCTCATTTCTGTCCAGTGGGCCTAATAGCATTTGACCACATGCCATACGCCGACTAGATGCTGTAGAGTACACTTGAAAAGGGCCAAAACCCATGGCCGAAGCGTTGTTACAATAAAGGAAATTTTCCTGTAGCCAGTTGTGTCGAATTATTCAACCTAATTGCTTATAAATTTTATAAATTATTTATTAAATTTTGTATGCAATTGTTGAAATGGACTCGATATTATTCGTCTTACAGACTGAGCGTTTAAAAATGATCGAGAAAGAAGTGGATGAATTGAAAACGCAATTGGAGCGTAATAAAAGGGAAACGCAACAAGCTGAGGAACAATACAAGGAAGCTATGCATCATTGGCAAACTAAAGTATGTCTCATTTTTTAAAGTGTGTGGAAGAGAGAAAGAAAAAAATATTGAAAAGCTAATGATCTTATTGCAGTGCGTCGAAGAGCAGCGACAAAGTCACGTGTTTAAAGATCGCCTAGAGAGCCTAGAGTTGGAATTAAAAAGCGAACAAAAGAAGGCGGCTGAAGCGCAGCAACAACTTCGTTCTGTCGAAGCGGAACTTTTCAATGCGGGACACCAGCTTAAAGCAGCGTTAAAGGCCGCGGACCGTGGCAAAGAACTGGAATGCATTGTGGATACCATGCAAAAGAAATTTGTGCTTTTAGGGGAGGTAATGTATCTCAAATTAATCATGTTAACAAGTTTAATGGAAATTTAAATTGACAAAATTACCTGTAGCAAACAAGTGTTATTACGAGAATAATTATACATGCATCTCTTTTCTTGCAGGCGCAATTAAAATTAGAAGAAAACACAGGTACTCTCTCACCGACAACCAAGCAAGAAACGGCGCTGATTCAAAAATCATGTACAGAAGAGTTAAACAGTAAGCGTCCGAAAGTCAGACAAGCTTGAGAATGATTTTTTTGGCATTAAATGCAAATTACGAACACTCCCTCGAAATCCTTTTGCAGATATTCGGCGACAGTTGGAATCACGATCGTCGCATTTGGAAGCCCTAAAAGCACGCTTGAGCGAATTAGAAAATAAGGAGGCGCGCAAGGAGACGCAACTAGTGAACCTGCAACGGTTTCTGCAGGAAACGAAGGAGCAACACGCGTCTGAACTGGATTCGGTCGAATCCAAGTATCGAGCGCAAGTGGAGATCAATCTTCTTCTAGAAGGCCGTATACTCGAGCTTCACGGTAAATTGGAGACCGCGACATACTCAAACACCTCGCCCATGGGTAATCCCGCTTCCTCGGCATCGCCTAAGGAACGATCTCCGCCTCTTTCGACCAGCTTAGCTTCGTCCAGCGAGGGCAGCCTCGCGTTCATCCATCCGGGCGCCGGGATCATAATGAACGATTGCTGCGACACCGCGACTGGCGAGATCCCCAACCTGCAAGCTATGATAGAGCCTATACCGAGTAGCAGTCAAACCACCTCACCATTACGCTCCGTCGCTCAACGTTCGTCGACGCCGAAACAAGATTAACGCCACGGAAATGTTTACCGCGATGCGAGTCTCCCGTGTACCGCCGACAGACGATACATGGGTTCATTATCGAGGATTATAAATGCGAATGCCCTGCGATCATTACTTAGTGTCGCGGTACGAATGGAAAGAAAGTTATTTGTAGCTTTTTATCGATAGAGTAGACGAGATTCGTAAGGAAGTTGTGCTAATCGACTGATTGCGATCGAACAGGCATGCTATGTTTGTTAGTGTTGGTATATCTCCGTTCTTGGAAAAAATGGATTCACAGTGAATAAATGGTTGAGATATTTTGCTGACCAACTTGATAATTTTAATCCCTCCACGCTCGACACACGTCCCGGCTAATATCTCTCCTGACATTTTACTTTTTGTTATTTTACCAACAATGACAATTCTGTTTATCATTTCTCAATGCCACGAATGAATTGTTAAGCCACTTGGCAAAGAATAATTTAAGGACGTTGAAATTATTGATCGCTTCTAAACGTTCAATAATTTCAGTTTGCCGTTTTTCGGTTTTGTACACGCCTGGCAATACATTACTACATAAAATGGCATTTTTGTGATTATCTGTGCACGAGAGCACGAATGTAAATATAAGCAAGCAGGTAGTTCTAGAAAAGTATATATTACAATGATAATGTAATATAATTTACATTTTTATACACACATGACATATAATACTGCATTTCGTTTGAATGTTATATAAAAAAAATATCACGATAAGAAATAACAGCTGTACAAACGTGGTGAAAAAGTAACTTTTTAATTTTAATCGTGCGATGGGACTTTCACTCGTTCATCAATAAAGATTGTATTAATAAATTATAAAATTATCGTATAAATTTGTTCTTCTAATAAGTTTGTAATTCTTGACTTATCGTCATAAGAATAGCGTCATCTGGATTGGCATAATTCGCTAGATCTGAAAAAAAGAGAACCAATAGGAATATAGACTATTGTTTTCATGCAAGAAAATAAGCTATTATAAAGTGCAAATTAAAATGTAAATTCGTGCAACGTATGGGATGCCCCGAAACTCACGATCTTTAAATATAAACTCTACAGTACTTGGAAGTTCTGTCAATTTCTGGGCGTGACAATATTTTAATTACGAATTGAACAAAAAAATGCATTTATAACCATTGGTTTTATTTTTTACATATCCACATAATCGTTACTCACGATTATGGCCTCGGTACAGTGGATAGGCTTTCATCTTCCTCAGTAAGAGTTCCGTTAACCAAAAGACGCTTAGCCACAAGAGAGCACCCACTGAGAAAGTTCTCATTGCTACAACACCTCCGTAAGAATCTATTAACCAGCCGCATATGAAGCTACCACTTGCCACGCCTAAAATAGATAAGGAATAAAAACATTTATGTGTCGAGACGAGTTAAAAGATACAAGCGATCCCGTACAGTATTAAACTAACAACTAACCAATTCCCTCGAAAACAGCACCGATAAATCCTTGCATGGTGGCTTTCGTGCCGGACGGTGTCACTTTATCGCCGTAGGACACCATCGTCGGCCAACATAGACCGAACGAAGGTCCGTGAAGCAACTCGAGAATTAAAAACAGCCAGGCATTCGATACAATGCTGTATGCCATAAATCTGCAGGATCAAATTGGTATTTGTAGTAACATAAAATCTCGGTACATTCAATGAAATTGTAAAAGCCTGATTATCCACCTAATTGCGTAGACTAGCAACACGAGGCTCATAACGTTAACGTGGCCGAGCTTCTTCAGTACAGTGCCCGATACGAAGTTGAAGGGCAATTCTCCGAGGAAACATTGGACGCCGGTCATCAGACCTTGCAGGGTTTTGCTCCACGTGACGTGAGAGCTAACCGCGAGTTCCTCGCTGTACCAGAACAGGAAGTTCCAAATGACTGCTGTGCACATCCCGGCGCCTATGCACCACCAGGCGAACACCAATACCCTTCCTTCTTTGGCAACACTCAACAGCTCCCGAAACAGCGACGGCTCGTCTGCGGAGCATTCTGGACTTTTCTGCAACGATACTGCCCCATTACCTGCCACTTTTGGACTCTTTCAGCAAGTAAAAAAAGCATCAAACTTCGGTGTCGCCTTAGCCTTTAGTTAACACTCGAGAGCTTCCTTTGTACCTTTTTCAATGTCGCGGACACCACAATGTCGGCGACCATGGCCACTAACATAATGTAAAATATACAGGTATAATCTTTTTCGTATTGCCCTTTGCTGGAGAGGTCTATCAGGTAGCCCGCGCTTATGCCAAAAATACCGAAGCCAATGCTGCCCCACATCTTCTGCTTCCCGTAATCTTTCCTTCTTTCGTGGCCTGAAACACGTAAGCACGTCGATAACCACAACCCCGATAGAAAAATATTTAGGATATTGTGTGACGAAATCTCGATGAAACTTGGAACGCCGGAATTATGCGTACATGTTTCGAACGTACGCAGAAATGGAGACCTTTCATCAAATATTGATAAATATTTGCACAATGTATTTCTAAATGGTATGCCAGCAAAACAGCTGTGTTTTGGCGAATCACCTTAATACAGTCATTCGACGACGATTACTGACTCGGTATCACGCGAAAAGGACCCAAAATAATAGGGTCGAAACGTTGTGTAATAAATTAATTTAACAACTAGCCAGTTGGGTTGACTATAAGTTTCCCGTCTCAATCTTTAATACAATTATTGTGAAAGAACCCCGCACTAATCATATAGGAAATTGGATCTCGGTTAAATTGGCGTTTTCACATATGTTGTAGCTTATGACCTGCTGAACAAAAAATATAATGGGCTCAAACTTAAGTAATGGCTCAGCTGTAACTACTATTCTCTACTACTACTACTCAGTAACTGCTGAGCTACAGCCAGTCAAACATGGAAAATTTGGGCTCCGCGGGTCTTGTTTGGAAATACTTTGAAGCATACTAGGAAAAAATGTTTCAGACAAAAGTTGTTTGGATCGATATATATTTTTTTGGTTCGAAATAAGACTATATTTCATTACATAGTGTCTTTGAAAAACTCATGACATAAAAATGTGCAATGAAAAATGGGGGTGTCCATTTAAGAAATTGAAATTGACCTTCATGTGACCTTCAAATTATTATCCAAGGTCAAATTAATGGCATCGTCTTATGTCTCCCTTCGAACCAAACCACGTTTGTCTGAAACATTTTTCCTAATATGCTTCAAAGTATTTCCAAACAAGACCCGCAGAGGCCAAATTTTCCATGTTTGACTGGCTGTAGCCCAGTAACTAGCAATTATTTAAGTTTGAGCCCATTACATTTTTTGTTCAGC
>NW_011967007.1:111048-126535 GCF_000949405.1 Vollenhovia emeryi | reverse complement strand
GAGATCCAATTTCCTATATGATTAGTGCGGGGTTCTTTCTTCCTCTTGAATGATACAATTGTTACACAATATTTGAGACATTTTCCTACCGGAGAATGTTATCGGTGCAACCGCGCATAATACGAACCGAGGAGATCGAAGCAGATGGCATCGGCTATGCTAACTACGACAGCCATTCCGATCCAGCTGATAATGGCCGCCCATAAAAATAAGTGGAACTGATACGAGGAATGTTTCATGTCGCCCCGCGAGTCCTTGGCCTCCCGCAGAAGATGATTGAACGCCGTGTTATTGTCGCAAGTCGCCGTGCACCAAGTCCTCAGCTGGCCCCCGCAGACCGGGACGTGCGAGATACCGTAGATAAACGTGCGCAGCCTCACGTCCACGCAGTCCTTCGTCTACAAATTGTTTCGCGATAGAACGTCACTTCCACGAAAGATGGATAGAAAAAAAAGGAAGATTATACAAGTCTCTTACAACTAAATCCTGATACATGTCGAATCCCACGTCGAACTCGAACGTGCTGTTCATGGAAACATTTTTGCCAGACAGCGCTAAGAAGCCACGAGATACTTCTTTGCAAGACAACTGTAAAGATGAGTTTCGTGCGTATTATTTATTAGCTACCAGAGAGAAGATAGTACGCGCGCATTTATACGAACGTGGCAGACTGCGTCGGCGTGGTATTCGTACACCACGCTTCCTAGCACGTCCTTTGAGAATTCCGTCCTCGGACAGATCTCCAAGTACGGCAAATCATTGTCGCAGACGAGAGTGACGTTTGCGCTGCTGTCTAACTCGGGGATGAAGTAAATGGAGAAGAACGCTATCGCCAGCAGGGCCTCGAATAGCAAGAAGAAGGTTTTGTGCAAGCTGAACTTGTCGGCCAGGCTGCCGAACAGCGGCTTCGCGATCAGGCCGGAAATTGGTAATACTGTGTATATCGTGCCGACCACCGTCGCGGAGAAGCCCAGTTGCTTTCCAATAGTTGGCAGAAATTGTACCATCGGCCCCGTCCCTGGGATAAATGCAGCGAATTCAGAAGAGCTGTAGACGAGGCGGCGTCTCGATTGGACTTACCAGCATTGTATAGGAAATAATGTGACTTTATGGGGGCCAATTCCTTGTTCACGTTTTGCAACATGATTCAGGGACGTGCGGTCAGTCGTCTTGTATCTTCAACTTGTGCGCCTTGTACCTGCAAGGAAAAAAAGCAAGCTGTAGCAACATGGCATGTCGCGCGACGCAGCTTTAAACAACACTAGGAAGCAGAAGTGCTCTGGATTCTCGCAATATCCTTCTCGCGTTTCCTCGTCCGTAGATGAAAAGCGCACAAACTCCGACCATTCGTTTCTAGCAACGTAAATGAGCTTATTTGATCCGGATTTAATTTACCTCTCACCTCTGCCTAGTTCTAACAATTAGAAGAGGATACATGAGCGAGATTAACGTCGACCTACATTGATAAAAGTGGACGTTAATCGGTCGTTAACTCATCAAGCCGCACTCATTAGCACGGATAGACTAATTAGCCTTTTAGCTATTGAACGCGCGGGACAAATCCGATCGAGGGCAGTGAATCAGCAAGAATCGCTCGCTGCAAAACTTTTTTGGCCGAGTTGAAGCCGCGGTACGTGGAAAAGAGAGAGAAAGAGAGGAGTCGCGCGAATCACAACGCGAGTATCTACGTGCGAGGCGGGCGGTCCCCAGCGCCGACGCGAGGATCGTTGAGGACGAAGACTCGTACCTCGGGCGCGAATACTCGCGGAAGCTAGACCAGTCCTCGGGGGTGGTGCAGCATCCCGCGCGACGCTTAACCAAGTTCGCGCACGTTGCCCGAGCACTTTGCACTTCGCTCGCGGGCTAACGGGATCGTCCCGGTCCGATCGCCGTTTTGCCGCCTGCGTATCGCAACCGCGATGCGCGGAGCACTTGACTCGATATCGCGTGAATCACAGATAAGTCGGCCTCGCTTGGCGCTTCTCTCTCTCTCTCTCTCTCTCTCTCTCTCGTGCGCTTCCCGCTCCGTCGGCCCGTTACGCAACGGAGGACTCGGCGCGTGCACCGTCAATCGTGCCGGCCTGCCAGGTTACGAGGCGCCGCGTCGCGCTTGACCGCGTCCGGAGAGACGCTGTTAGCGCTGAAAGCGCCAGTCTTACCCTTCGTCACTCACTGTATGTCGAACAAAGATAGAAGACTCTTAAAAGACGCACCTACCGCGCGACACGTTCGAACACTTCGAACGCGCGGCGACACGCGCGCGTCTCGTGTTTTTTTTCGGTAGCTTCCCCTTCCCCGCGGCGGTTTTGGATTGCACCGCCGTCAGCTGTCTTGCTTCCGGCCTCCGGGCTAGCGTGTGAATCCGTTCTTCTTGACACGTGCCACGTGTAATTTAACGCGCTGCTCGCTACTATACGTTGTTCACGCGAGAATGACATGTCATTTTTTTTACAGACATTTCGGAAAAAAAGAGAATCATACTTAATAATTTTTCTTGTTGCGGAGTCTCGTGTTGCAATGTTAGAGTCCTTGATGTGTCTCGCTGGCGAAGGAAGAGGTCAATTATTGTATAACAAAAACTGCGTCGTGTCATTTTTCGAAAGCTTTTCATGAAATCGAGCGTACAACTTGCGTACAACGCTCAGTTCTTACCAGTGCACAGGGTTGGGAAGTAACTCGTTACTTGTGACTATAGGACTGGCCATTTCCTTCGACATTTGAACTTTCGAAGCTTCGAAAAATTCATTCGTGCGAGCGGCGAATTCATTTAAAGAACACTAAAAATATTATAAATAAAAAGTACTTATTTATATATATTGAAAAATAGGCAATTACTTCTGAATTATAATTATGAAGTATTATTTTTATTATTTTTAACATATATAAATAAGTACTTTTTATTTACAATATTTTTAGTGTTCCTTAAATAAATTTTTCGAAGCTTCGAATCTTCGAAGTTATCAAATGTAACCTACCTGTAACGAAGTTATAGTTACAGTTACTTTTTTTTTGGTAACTCTATATAACTTAACTTTGTTACTTTATCTCCATCTGCAACTGTAATTTAACTTAACTCGGTCACATTTTTTCAATAACTGGTAACTAATTTGATAGTTACATTAAGAGTTACTTCCCAGATAGCACACTGAATTCACAAAGTATTCTTTAAGTTTTCTTTTTTCTGAATTGTAATTCTTTAGGAAATCATAGAAGAATACAATGAGAGTGACAGAGGAAGTTACATGCACCATAAATCGTTTTCCTGACAACTTCTTAAAGTATTCATCTCGAATTCAATAAATGTAAACTTTATGAATTCAAGGGGAATAGTGTTAGAACAAAGAGGATTACAAAATATTTACCCAATGTATGTACATTATATCTAATATGCAGTAACATTACACCATTATTATAATTTCTCACTCAACAGTGAGATACTCTCAACCGAAGCTCGTTGACAATCGGATGATTCTTCCGTTTCGGTTCTCGTCGTTCGATTCTTTCTTTTACACAATAGAACTATTGCACAAAATTAATTGCACATAACGTTACGCACACAAAATATTGCACGTGGTAACACGCTGCACAAGAACGTCCGGATGGCGGTTAGCGGATACTCGCGCATGACAAATAATTCCTCATAAATTCTTAAAGTATTCACAGTACTGAATCGCGAAGTGTTCATTATAATGAACTTCAGAAGAATACTTCAAGACGAATTGATTGAGACTAATTCTTCAAGAATTCTTCAGATGTTTATTTTTCTAATTCTGTATGTTTTCTTTAAAATGAATTCTCTATGAACTTATGTTCATCTTTGTGCTATCTGGGTTTATATGTATTTTAAACCTCCACAGATTGCATTAGGCCTTACATTTGCGCATAAACGCCTTTATCGACACTTTACAATTCAAATGCAGAGTATTTTTATTTTCATTGCGAGAAAGTAACTGCAAAGTAACGATTCGTTATTTTTTGAGTAACCGTAGCTGTAACGCGTTCAGAATTTGTAACTTGTAACTGTAACTAGATACTTTTATAAAGTAACTGTCCCAACTCTGCCAGTGCAGATAAACTGTAATCTCGGTTTAAATTACTTCTCATCTTCTTCTAATACGTTATTCAAAAACGACCTACACTGCCGAATGTTTTTATTTAAAAAACAAACGACGTTTCGGTCCCGGACCCTTATTAAGTTAATCTGCAAACGTACATAACTAAATAAAAAAAATATATAATTATAGCGAAAGTAAATTGCAAATCTATACCTTTTCACACAATTGTTGGTGATCTCATATTATTCGTTTGGCCAATATCGTTATGTTAATAAGCTGCGTACAAGCAAGAGTCATTACACTTTACATTGTTACGAATTAATAAATGTCAAGAGTGAATAAAGATAAATAAGAATAAATAGGAACAAACATGAAATAAATAAGTAAATACACTTACATATTGGTAAAAAAATGATTGCACTCCTTGGTTGAAATATTTACTGTTAAGTTATGTACGTTTGCAGACTACTTGAAAAGGGTCCAAATCCGGGACCGAAACGTTGTTTTTTAAATAAAAAACATTGGCCAGTGTAGGTCGTTTTTGAAAAACTACATATCATTGGATATAAAGCAAGTTGAGCCGCGATTAAAGGTAACTGCCCGCGTTGGTAGAAGCGGGCATCAGACAGCGCAAAGAATACAGCGAGTCTTTTGCATTTTCAAATGACGAAATGAGTAATAGCGAATTCGGCAGCTTGCACTAGTTTTAAGGCTTGTGAATTGTTATATTTTAAGGATCGTCTTAAATACGCAGAGCAGTCGTTTCGGCATTTTCCGAGCCGAGGCCAAGGCCCGGTTTCACCGACGTCGATTTAACTTCAAGCTTAGCTTAATTCGTTTCTTTCCAACTGTTACTCTAGAGACAGACGTGAATTAAACCAAGATCGAAGTTGAGCAACGTCTGGCGAAACTGGGTCCGAACGGACCGCCCTGTATAGGAGGAGGAACGCATATCGGGCGATAGCCGTTATCACGGGTATAAAGTTTGCGATTTTGTAACAAACTGCGCTTTAATTTGTCATAGATACATTTACAATATACATTTACAATATATATGTATATATTTATAAGTTTCAATACCGCTTCTCCTCCCGACGAATACTCTGCCTCGACGATAAAGATGAGTTTAATGGGTGTAACGACGATAGCGGCGTATTATGGTATATTTCGTCTTTTGTTTCTTATTCCGCACATGGGGCTTATACACATATATTTCTGCTGATCTCTCGTTATACTATTATATGCCTCTCCCGACAAAAAGAAAACAAAAACCATGCCTCTTTCTCTTCCAAACGAGGATTCGACTCGTCGCGATCCTCTTCCCGGGTCTTTGCACAGATCCCACGTTCGAGATCCCCTCATTGAAGATTCGAGCAAATCGTCATCTACGCGAGATATGTGTTTCATATGTATATATACAAAGAAAGCCTAACTCCCTTACGTGCTAGGTCCCTTACGACGCTAGGTAATCTACATAACGTACACCAGCAACAGAGCGCGCTCGATTAATTATTATACACAAAAAAAATCCTCGGTCTCCCAGGCGGGAGTTCCTCCTCTTCTACAAGTTCGACGATTAATTCGCTAGCGGGCCGAGCGGGAGGATCGACGGGGGAGGAGCCCGACGGCTAAACGACACTCGGCCAATTGTGGACCCGAACGGCGGAGATGCAGATAGGGAGGACGCCCGTCGTCGGTTCAATTAACAACGCAAAATACTTCAATATTGCAGGATCGCCGTGTCCCGAAGCACACGCACGCGCGTGTGCCGACGAGGAACTCGCGCGTCCGTCAACGCGGATCAGCAAGACGCACCTAGCGAGTCAACAATGCGCGCAAACGGCGGTGCGTCGTCGCACAAATATACGTTTATACATTGTTTATCCGCGGAGATTACCTTGTCCGACGCTCGCGCACGCAGGAACTTTTGATAGACAATGCGGATTGACTTAGAGCTACTGAATCTGCCGGTTAATCTCGCTTTAGAAAACTATCAAAAATTCCTATATCGAAAGTAGACCCTTATGTACATGTAGAAGCTCGGCTTCCCTCGACGAACGGTGTAAAAGTGTCAAAGCTACTCGAGTTGCGACGGTCGCTCGTGAGAAGGAAGTTGCGGTCAAATAAATCTACAAACGGTCGTTCATCTAATACTCCGTAGAGAGCCTCATGGGTACGCACGACGGTCAATTACGTAAAAAAAAGAAAAAAAAGAAAAAAAAAGGAGAAAAGACAAGTCGCGAGGAGGATGTCCCTTGTGAATAAAATAGAAAATTGACAAAACAAGGGCATACTGCTCTCTCTCTCTCTCTCTCTTTCTCTCTCGCGCGTCTCGCCAAGAGATTTTCGATTAACACTTGGTATTCCTCAGGAGCCCAAACGATCACGTCGTTTCGAGATCCGCGAGAAGGCTGATCTGTCATCATCGAATCACGGACCGATCTTGCAGCGATCTTAGTGGCTAAAGCCAGGACGGTCGGTGATGCGGCGGCTGGAGGGTGTAGAGCGAGTGGAGGTACTGCTGGTAGGCGGCCTGGTCCATCAGGTTGGGCCCGTGGCTGTGCGCGACGTAGGCGGAGACCGGCGGGACGTAGGGCGATCTCTGGGCGAGGAACGAGTGGGGCGGCGGGTAGTTCCTGGGTGGTTGGTTGCCGAGTTTGTTGCAGGCGGTCGGTTGACCCGAGGCGCTGCTCACCGTCGGCGGCACCATCGGCGGCTGCGGCGGCTGCTGCTGCTGCTGCTGTTGCTGCTGCTGCTGCTGCTGACGCAGGGCCATGTTGTAGTAACTGCTCGGATTGCGGAACTCGTCCGTGAGGAAGGCGAGTGCGGCCGCCGCGGTGGCGTCCTTGTCGTAGGGGAAGGGCGGCGCGTGGCCGGCGGTCGCGCCGCTCGCCGAGGCGGCGAAGTTGAAGGCACTACCTGCGGGCGGCGGTACCGTCTTCAGGGCGCCGATCGACTCGGCCGCGGTCGCGGCCGCGTACTGCGGGAAGGCAGGCATCCCGGCGGCCGTTTGCTGCTGCTCGGCGCTCGTCGCCACGGCCGTCGCCGTCATGGCCGCGCTCGGCTGCTCCTGCTGCTGCTGCGGATGCTTGCTCTTCCGGCTTCTCTTCGTCTTGGACGGCGTCGCGGCGACGGGGGTCATCGCGGCGACGGGTGTCGCCCGCACGTCGCCCTCGCCGGATCGCCGGGATATCGCGAGGATACCCTGGCTGGTCTTGGCCGCGCTCTGCAGGCTCTGCAGCAGGTTGAGCTGCTCGAGCTCAGCGGGGCTGGGCGCGGCGCCGCGCCCGTAAGCGGCGAGATGCTCCGTCTTCGAGCCGGGCGGCGGTCGCGGGATCGTCAACAGCTGCTGCTGCTCCTTGCTCGTCGGCCGGCCCACCAGGCCGAGGCTCAGCCGCGCGTACGGCGAATTGCTCGCCATGGAGTCGGCCAGGCCGCCGACGAACGGCGTGCCGTCGAACTGACTGACCGACACGGCCTCCGGTTGCGGCAGGCCCATCATCGGCTCGAAACTCGGGAACTGCTCCTGACCCGAACGCGTCACCGCGCTCTCCTGCGGTAGACCGCGCGCGCCCGACTCGCCGGGCGGCGGCTCGTACGCGCGTTTCTTCATCGGCGGTGGATTGCCGGAGGAGCCGCCAGACGCGGCTCCACTGCCGCCGGTGGACTTGGAGCCGGGGTCGAAATAATGCGGACTAGGATACACCGGCCTCGAGTTCGGCGGCGGTAGCGAGTAGGCGGACGGCTGGAAGCCGCTCGGGTAAAGCGGCTCGTGGGCCGTCGTCAGGTTCTGCTGGAACGCCAGCAGTTGCGTCTGCTCCGGCGCGGCCGCGGGCAATTGATCACCGCTGCCGGACGGCGCCTTGCCGAGGAACCCGCGCGGCTGGATCTCGGTGAAACCGGCCCGCGAGTCTTGCGGCGCGGATTGCTGTTGCTGCTGCGTCTGCGGCTGGCCGCCGTGCCTCGAGGCGGACCTCTGAAGCTCGACGTTGGGAAAGCTGTTCGGATACGTTGGCGGGTATTGACCCGCCGACTGGTAGATCTGATGATTCGCGTTCAGGTTCAACGATTCCGACTGAACGGAGAAGTTCCTCTGCTGATCGCCCGTTGTCACGGGCTTCTCGGTAGCGTTGGGCTTGAGATACTCCGCCCGGTGTTCAGTCTCGTTCACGGACGAGGATATCGTGGGCGACTGCTGAATGTACGTGGGATTTTGCTTGAAGTCCTGGGGATAACTCGCAGACAGCGCCGTTGCCTGAGCACCGTATTCCTCCGAGTTCTTGGACGACTGAAGCTGGGAGTAATTGGCGGCCTGTTGCGGAGAGGATTGCGAGTAGCCGGGCGACTGTTGCGGCGGCTGCACGGGATTGCACGTGGACTTTTGCTGGGGGGAGGATTGTGGATAATTGCGCGACTGCTGAGGCGACGGTTGCGAGTAATTCACCACCGCCGCCGCCGCCGCCGCCGCCGTCGCCGCCGGTGCCGTCGCCGTCACCGTCCCAGACACCTGTTGCGGCGAAAGTTGCGAGTAATTTGGTGGTGTCTGCGGCGAGTGCAGCGGATGCGAGTACGTTGCCGACTGCTGGGGAGACGACTGCGGGTAATTGGTCAGTGGCTGCGGCGACGACTGGGAATACGAGCTGTTCTGCGGCGACGCCTCGGAGAACGGGGACTGCGCTTGCGGCGAGTGCTGGGGGAAGGTCTGGATCTGCTGGTGCGACGACTGCGAGTAACTCCGGTCGTGTTGCGGGGCCGGATAAGAGCTTGGTGGCTGCGGCGACGACTGGGAGTAGTTGGCGGGCCGTGTTTGCGGCGACGACTGCGGGGAGAAGCTCGGCGGCTGAGGGGGCGGCTGCACGTACGCGCTGGGTGGTTGGGGCGAGGGCTGCGAGTAATTCGCAGGCGGCGGCTGCGGCGACAGACGGCTGTATCCAGCGGGCTGCTGAGGCGAGGACTGTGCGTACGGGGAGTGCTGTTGCGGGGACGGCTGCGAGTAATTCGGCGGCGTCTGAGGGGAGGACTGCGAGTAAGGGGAGTGCTGCTGCTGCGGAGAAACCTGCGGATAACTGGCGACCGCCTGGGGCGAGGGCTGAGAGTAATTAGCGACCGCGTTCTGCTGCGGTGACGGCTGCGAGTAACTCGGGGTGGATGGTTGCTGCGGCGATGGCTGCGAGTAATTCGACGGCGGTGTCTGGGGCGACGGCTGAGGATACACCGGCTGCATCGCTTGCGGGGAGTGTTGCGGATAAACGGGCGATTGATTTTGATTGCCGGCGGGTAACTGTTGCGGGAAACGTTGCGGAGACATCTGCGGATACGGCGGCTCGCTGGCGTTGTCCTGAGGCGAGGATTTCTGATACGGCGACTGATACGGCGGCTGCGCGTGTACCTGAGGATAGACGGGCGGTGGTTGCTCGTAAGGCGACGGATAAGCCGGGGACAACGGATGATTCTGCGGCGACGGGGTGGGCGGCAATTGCGCGCTGTATCTCGGTGGGGTCGCGTAATAGGGACTGTTGTAGGGGCTGCTACCGGTCGACAACGCGTCCTGATAGAAGCCCGCGCCCCTTATCGGCTCGGTCGGGGCTATCACGGGCTGGCACTGCGGGGAATGCGCTGCGCGCGGCGCCGGTGGCGATTCCTGGGAGAAACTCGACACCGATTCGCTGACGCTGCTGCCGCCGGTGCTCAGCCGTCGTTGCCTGCCGCAAAACGACTCCTGCGAATCCCCGTCCTTTTTTATCATCGTCGCCTCTTCCGCCTCCTCGTCCTTCTTTTTTGATTTCGGCGCTCCAAAGGCTTTGAACCAGGCACTCAAATTTGGCGTCGCGGACTTCGGTTTCTGCGCCTCTTCCGTACCGGATCGAGCCGCGTCCTTCTCCTCCGCCGTGCCTGACGCTTTCGTGGCTTCCTTCGCGCTCCCCCCCGTTTTCTCCTCCTTCACATTGGACGCTTGTGTCGCAAGAGAGTGATCCTCTTCCTCGTCGTCGTTCGACAAATTCGGATTCGGCGACGACACCAGACTCTTGCAGATCAACTGGATGGAATCCACGTTTTTCAGCACAGTACCTAAACTGAGCTTCGGCTCCTCGTCGTTATCCTTGTTAGACTGATCGTTATCACTAGTAGAGCTCGCGGCATCATTGGCATTGGTGCTGGGCGCGTTAAGCGGTTTCTTCAGAAGTAAATTCCCCTTGCTTTTACCGGGCTGCAAACGATCGATCGTGCGCTGTATCTTCTTCGGCCTATTCGGTCCATGAGGACCAAATATCTTGATGGAACTTGGTCTCTTTCGCACAGCCTCGACTTTGGATCCTGGTCGATTAGACTCGATGGAAGAGGTGTGAAGCACTGGCGAGTCACTGCCAGACGAGAATCCCGAGAGTCTGGGCGCGTCGTCAAGCCACTTGTTAATATCCTGTCGCACGTAATAGATCAAATCAATAATGCATACGATTCACAGAAAGTGAATAAAGCGAAAAGAAAACTGAATCCCCCGTATTAAGATACAAGAGAATTCAAGAGCAATAATCTTGTTGACAATGTGATTTTGCAATTCAGAATATACACAGAATTATCGATACATTAATTAAAGATAGTCGAGACATAGTTTACAATTTAAAAATATTAGTTTCTCTTTGGACACGTGTTTTCCATTTCTTTAAAAAAAAATCCAGAATTGCATTAAACATTAAAAAATAAGAAATCTTGAAATAATCTTGAAAATAGTATCTTGCAAGCTTACATGAAGTGTTTTCTCCGTCGCTTGGTTTAATGCTTGAATCGCAGGACTCTCTTCGGCTCCCAATCCTTTGGTATGTTTAGCATGAGTGCTTTTTTTATTTTCACTGATTTCCGGATCGTGCTTCTTAGTCCCGTCATCCGCAACCTTATCTTCCTTCGTACTTTTCTTCGACTTTGATCGCTTTGCACTAGTTTCTTTATCATTGTCGTGGAAAGTACTACTGTTTGAAGGCACTTTTTTTGAATAGACACCATGAACGTCACCTTTCGCTTTTCTTTGCTTCTCTTTCTCATTCTTTAATTTTTCCTCTCGTCTTCTATCGCTTATCTTATCTTTTAAACTATCAAGCGAGTCTACGTCTTTATTACCAATGAATGTGGAGATTTTCTTGGAGATGTGGGTATGTTTGGAGTCTAAAACAGTTTCTAACTCTACATCTTTGGGATCCTTTTGACTTTTTAATTCTCCATTCTTTAATTCCTCGTTCTTTTGTTTTGATTTCTTATTCTTTTGCTTCATGTGGCCCTTGTCGGACTTTTCGTCAGACTTGGTTACAGTCTTCAAATTCGACTTTTCTTTCTTACGGCTCTTTTTCGTTTTGACATGGGAAGATTGCTTCTTGCTCTCTTCGAATACCGTGTCACTTTCTTCCACCTCAATCTTTCTCAACTTGCTTTTCTTCGCGTTGTCTATCAATATCGCAGTTTCTTCAAGTTCCTTCTTTTCTATCTTTCTACTTTTACTCTTCGCAATTACCGGAGGTTCGTAATCTTCCTCGAAATTCTCCTTTCGTTTCTTGTTCTCCTTCGTTTCTTTGGCAGACCGTACAATTTCTGAGTCTTTTTTCGACTGATGCCGCTCTTTGCTCGCCTTTTTATTAGACGCTTTTAATTCTTCCGTTTCCTTCGATAGCTTTTTGGTTTTAAGTAAACTATTTACATCAATATTTTTTCTTCTCTTCGACGTCACGGTACTAGTCTCGGATATTGAATCCTCGCTTTCCCGATCTTCCTGCTCCTCCTCATCCTCGTCCGATTCCTCCTCTTTCACCTTTTTCCCTTTTTTCTTTCCCCTCTTCTTCTTCGCAACTTTAATACTTTTGTTTCTTTTTTCATCCTCGTCCACCTTTTCGTTACTCTTAGACTTTGCTTTACTTTCAGGTTTATACGACTTGGACTTTTTCGTTGATTTTTTCGAACGTTTTCGTGCGTTATGGTGCAAAGACGATAAATGACGCGAGGGATACGATAAAGACGTAGGTGATCCGGCCAGTGACGGAGGCGATGTAGGATCTTCGTCACTGGACGTTTCCGATTCCAAATATCGACTCACGGCTTTGTCGAAGGCTTCCTTAAGATTAACCGCCATATCCGTGTATTCTGGAATACAAAAAACGTGTCATGAGCTTAGCCGCACACAGTACAATGCAATCCCTAAAATAAATATATGCAAACGATTTAAAAGCATCACGAACCGTTATCAGAACCATTGTACTGTCTGCAGTTGTCGACGATAAGTCGAAAGTCGCGCTTAAACTGACTTAAATTCTTATACGAGCCATTCTCCAGCTTCTCCTCCATAGTTTTCAGATCCATTGGCCTGCGTACCACACTATAGTACCTGTAAAGATTATTCGCAATATATTATTGAGAACTCAATAACGGATATAAGTAATTAGTCGTGGTTTCAAAACTGTGGCATAAACTTGGTACCTTGGCGCATAGTCCTCATCCACCGGCTCAATAAATGGCCAGGCGTCCACGTGATCCTTAATACTTTCGAGAACCTTGTGCATACCGACGCAACGCTCCTCCTCTTCGATTCCGAACGAGTAGCCGTACTTGTAGCCGTAGTTACACGACACGTAATTGCCATCGCCGTGATTACCGACGCCTTTCTTCTTCTTCTCCAGGTCCTCTACCTCATCCCTGGTGTGAATTACGATCTGGCCGACAGCCGAGGCCAGAGAGTTGTTCGTTTGCCGGCCCTTTTTCTGGACCGGTGGAGCCGGTAGCGGCGGAGTGGCGTCCTCCTTAATATAAGATTTCGATGCTTGGGTCCCTTTCTTAGTCCCTTTGGTCGTTTTAGTCCTGATCTTGGATCTGACCATGACTGCGTCCATCTGTGTAGCAGGTTCCTGGCTACGAAGCACTCGCGAGCTATTACGTTGTAATAGCTTACGTCGCTGCTGTTTCTCTTTCAGATCAAACAATTTCGGTATTTCCGGCATGAAGTCCTCGGACAACGTGCGATAAAGCTTGCGTTCGGTGTCGTATTCCTAGGCGAATAAACACACACAATTTTATTTCCAATTTCACAACAATGTGTATACACGGTGTCCTTGAATGGTCTGTACAAACTTTCGGAATAAGTTCCAGGGACCCAAACAAGGCAGAAATGTCCCGTGAACATGGGGTCGGAAACGCTTGCTTCTGGAGTTACGACGTTTCGAAGTTCTCTACAATGGCTGGAGAAATTATCGCGTCAAATCGCACAGTGTTACAAAGTTTATTTATTTCCTTGGTTTTTTGCCACGGACATAACAGGACAGTAGTACACGTGCTACAGGGAATGTTCGAAATGGCCTCCGTTAAGTCCCAAGGAAACCTGCGCACGTCGTCGCACTGACTGGCGAACCCATTGGAAAATACCTGGTGTATTACGGATTGTGTCGCAGCCGTCCACGATCCGCTGGCGACGAGTTGCTACGTCTGGTACCGAGATAGAATAAACAGGGGTTTTCAGTAAATAAACTTTGTAACACCTGTGCGATTTGACGTGAAAATTTCTCCAGCCATTCTAGGGAACTTCGGAACGTCGTAACTCCAGAGACAAGCGTTTCCGACCCCATGTTCATGGGACATTTCTGCTCGTTTAGGTCCCTGGAACTTATTCCAAAAGTTTGTACAGACCATTCGGAGACACCCTGTATATAAAAAAATTTTGTACAGAAGAGGAAGCGGTCTTTACCGAATCGCGAAATTTTTCAACCAGCCTGCTCCAATCTTGCTGAGTGAAGCAAACAACCTGCCAAACGCTCTCGCGCCCGTTGCTCCCGCTGTTTATTAAACTAGCTTCCTCCTTCTCTTCCTCTTCCTGTTCCTCCTTCGCCACTCGGTTCCGTCGTTTCTTACGCTTTCTGTCCCTTGGCTTACTTTTCTGCTTGTGTGAGGCACTGTTAGAAGTAACAACGTAGTCCTCCCGGTACAGTCGAGTGCCGTAGAAGTACCAGTAGGCAGAATTCTTACGATCATGTCCCAAAGGTTCGACTCGCAGGCTGTCCGAGTCCAAGTTGCTCAACGACTGCTCCTGTTATTAGTTTCACGTTTATTCGACCGTCGGAGGGAGCTGCGCGCGTGTGTAAAATTACTGCGGCAACTCGAATACGTACTACGTCTTCGGCGTCGAGCCTAAAGTCACAGAGCGCGCGTAGTATCTCTACCTTCTGACGAAGCGGTAACAATTCGAAGTCTACGTCCGTATTGAAAGGATTTTCGCACTTGTATTCCTGCGCAGAGACGTGCGGGCGTTTTAGTCGCGATTTACCACATCGGGTGCGGGAGCGACGAGGGGAGTTTTACAAGGTGCGCAACGGCCGAGACCTGGCATACGTACTTGACATTTCTTCCGAAAGAGTCTACGCAGAAACATCTGATAATTAAAGGTGGAGATGTCATTGCGGGTGTCATTTGGCAAGCAACCCTCCAGTAACTTTACTATCAGTTCCTGAAGCAGCCGTCCTTCGGTACCGCCGTCCGTCAACAAAGCCTCTTCCAGATCCTAGAATTTTAAGCGACGTTAACATCGGGGCGGCCTCTCGCGATTACAGCGACGTGAAGAAGAAGAGAACAAAATGCTGTACAAGCCAAGAAATAATATTATAAAGCTGAAGCGTGACAGCGTGTTTCACTGCCGTAAAAATGCTTGAAGCGGTAACTAACGGGCTTTAACGTACGCTTGCTTACTCATTAGAGAGCTCGCACTTGATTAGATACCTCAATATCAAAATCCAGAAGATTGAAGGCAGCTCTAAATAATGAGCAAAAGTGTGCTATACTTGGCACCTCCCACCACGATTGAATGTCTAAAAAAACAAAGGAACAGTTAAGAGTTCCTTCATCTTAATCCTGCTATTTGAAAATAATGGACGCAAATTGTACCAGTTTCTTTGTCAGACGAGCCGTACTGATCAATCTCAGGCCTGGCCTGCAACGAGTTGTCAGAACTACACGTCGCTTCTGTTGCTTTCACCCAGAAAGAAAAAGGATCGACACGCAGTTCCAACTTCTGACTAAGGCTAAAGCCTGTCGCGCATTGCCAGCCAACAGGCAATGGGAATAGGGAGTAGAATTTTCTTAAACGTTGGACTCGTCGGAAATTCTCACCCAACCAATCCAACGTCAGAAATTCTACTCCCTGCTCCTGTTGCCTGCCATTGTGTTTGGGCCTTAATATTTGTCGTACGACAAATTGTTCAAGTGTGTCGACTAGCCGCGGGATAGTGAAACTCTCGAGTATCTAGAAATCTTCTATCCCGCAGCCAATCACGACGAGTGTAACGTTAGCCTGACAACCGACAACTCATTGTAGACCTAAGTCGTAGAACAATATTTTCCACTTGGACTACATCGTTGAAGGGTTGACTTTCCAAAATATCCTCTTAAGGCCTGTGTCCACGATGCTAGAA
>NW_011967007.1:95028-103217 GCF_000949405.1 Vollenhovia emeryi | reverse complement strand
TGTGGTTATACTGTGGTCATACACTCAAGAGTAAGAGACCACGCCAATCAGATTCACGAATTTTACAACAGTTTGCAAAGCAGCTTTTTCTGCTGAACACAGCCAATGAAAAATTTGCAGTGCGCTGGCCGTGTTGGCTCCCTCTGGAGTCAGCAGCCATCAACAGAATAATAATAATTCTCAAGTGCGAAGTCGCGAGTGTCGCGACGTCTTGCATCTCCCATATTTCGCGGTTGTGATTGTTTGTGTTCTCTGATCGCTACGTTTCGTCTAGTTTCATCATCCGTTTCTCAGGATCTTGTTCGGAGCTGTGATTAAAGCATGTCGTCGATCGTCGTACCGGCGGTTCTGCGATTTAGTCGCGTGACGGTCGACAATTTATATAAAATAAATAAAAGCCTGCACAGGTAAATTTTCATCTTTTTTTTGCTGGCTCGAGTCGCGACCGAACGCTCGTTGCCGAGTCACATGGCATGTCGAGGTTAACCGTGCGTTACCTATTCTGTTTGATTGTTCAACGCTGGAAGTATAATTCTCCTTGATTAACGCCGAGAAATATTCACCATTTAATTCCGTCGCGGCACGAAACCATTTTTAGCGTTGTGGAATTTGCATATGCTGCGGGCAAAGTAAGGATCCGAAAACCTTGTATCTTGAAATTTCCGTGATTTAGCGAGTCATGAGAATAACGGGGACAACATTCGACATTTTTCTCTATTTCTTGGAATGTTGTTAAGTAGATTAAACGTGAGAACGTTGGGTGGGCCAAAAGTCATTTCAATGCTTGCTTTAACCGCACTAAAATAATCTCGTTTTTAACGTAGATCCGACACGTCTGGGCTTCTATTTTATTGAAGGAAGGAAAACAATTTGAAAATCCTTTTCATAAGTACAATAATTACGTGACCTGTTTACTAATGTCGCCACCCACACAGCACAGAAAGATTGCAGGAAGATTGCAGAAATGTTACATTGCAAGATTGCAATATTGCAGCAACGTTGAAATGTTCGCCCTCAGAGAGATTGCAGTGCAACATTATAGCAATATTGCAGTGCAACATTATAGCAATGTTGCAGTGCAATATTTTTGGAATAATTTGTTGTACATAAGCAGAGAATTTACTAATTACATATGCATCCGGGCCTTTTTCAATACACAGCAAGCTATTGCGAAGCAACCCAAGGAGATTATGTCGCTTCGCAATAGATGGAGATTGCGAGCAACACCGCACTGATCAAGTACTTAATAATTCGCACATTATTGGTATCAACGAAAATAATATTATAAAATTCTCGTAATTAGAAAAATTTTTTTAGTAGAAAATTAGTATTTTCATTATTTTTGAAACATTGCTGCAATATTGCTATCGAAAGTTTGCAATTTTATATCCCTGCAATGTCTGCAAGATTGCACTGCAATCCGCAAGATTGCAATGTTTCTGCAATGTAACTGCAACCATCTGTGCTGTATGGGTAGTGGCCCTTCGCCCATCCTGTATACATATATATATTTTGCTTGTAACATATATGTTTACAATATTTTTACTTAACAAAGTAAGATTTCTTAAGAGTCTATGGTAAATCGGTTCAAACCTAATTCTTTTAAATAACCTAGTTATTTGCAATAATTTTCTTTGGTGTAGCTGTAATTTGAACTACTTTTGTATATGTATGTGCACACACACATACACATACATACATATTTGTATAACAAATAAAAATAAATAATGCATGTATATATAATTACAGATTGCCGCGAGCATCTTTTGCATTTTCCTGGCAAAGGCAACGCTTCAGCACAATAACTGAAGAGAAGAAACCAGGCGCCACTGACGTACCTCCCGTGTCGGAAACCGTTACAGAGAATGAAATGAAACTGAAGACTGAGCTTGAGCTTATTAATAAAGAGCTTGCCATGCTTAAGGAAACTAAAGACACACTGGAAGATAAATATAAGAGAGCGTTGGCGGAAGGCGAAAATATCAGGGTTAGACTCACAAAGCAGATCAACGACGCCAAACTTTTCGGCATTCAAGGTTTCTGTAAGGATCTCTTGGATGTAGCAGACGTATTAGGGAAAGCAACCGAAAGTGTACCGAAGGACCAGATAACGGAGCAGAATCCGCACCTGAAAAGTTTATACGAGGGCTTAGTCATGACGGAAGCTCAATTACATAAAGTAAAATTCCTCTTCACATCTCTGCTTTCTATACGAGAAATGTGCATATGAATTGTGACTCCAAATATAACTTTTTTTATAGGTTTTTAAGAAGCACGGCCTAATTTCGCTGAATCCAGTAAACGACAAGTTTGATCCTAATGAGCACGAAGCATTATTTCAACAAGTAAGATATTCATATTATAGATACGTAAGGTAATAATTTCTGATGATGTAGAATGAGTAACAAATGCCATTTTCAGGAGGTTGAGGGTAAGGAGCCTGGAACAATTGTAGTTGTATCGAAAGTAGGATACAAATTACACGAAAGAATAGTGAGACCAGCATTAGTAGGTGTTGCCAAGGGATAACTAATGTAAAGGTAGATAGAATATCCTCTGACAATTTGTTAAATCACATGAAATATAAGATATTGATGTATATTTAATGTTCTTTTAAATTTTTATTGAAAATAGAAAATAGAAGCGTTACTATATCGTCAAATATACAAGAGTTAGCGAAAGATACACACGCTACTTTTATGTAAAAACATTGATAGCGATATATATATATATATAAATTCTTTTTTTAATGTACATATTGACTTTTATTGTATATATGTAGTTTAATTCTATAAAAAAAGTAAAGGTAAAAACAAAATACCAATCCCGACGAAAATAATAATATATATTCTAGTCATCTTCAGTCTATAACATGTTTTCGTATAAAAACTTTGGTATCCCGAAAATGTAGGTCATAATTGTACAAATTTACAGAACATTGAATACACTTGCTCTCAGACTTGTTAATTTCATTCTTATAAGTACATAAACGTACGTGAGTACATAGAAGTATAGCAAACTCTCCAATTTAACAAACCAGAAATAATACAGTACATTAATAACTAAAAAAAAAGTTCAATTTAATTAATTTAGTAATTTGCTGTGTAATATATTCATGTATCTTTGGAGTAACGTAATTTAACATCTCTCGAACACTTTATACAAGTCAGGTAAGCTGGCTATTTGCAATATCGTTGAATCGTGAGCGAAGTGCTTCGGTGGAAGTAAACTTTCTTTAATTGCGGGATACAAGACGTGTTCAGTTATATATTTCCAGTCGTATGCCTGATGTTTCGGGTTGATATAGCTGTAAAACTTTGCCGTTTCCCGGCAAATATTTTGGAAGCACACTTGTTCCTTCCTCCAATCAATTTCCGTTGCAAGTCGCATCATGTACAATGGAATTTCCGCTTCGTATGGATAATACTTATCTGAAATGTTATTAGTATACGTGCAATTTATTCGTCTGGCGATACGACAATGTTC
Source organism: Vollenhovia emeryi (assembly GCF_000949405.1). NCBI lineage: Eukaryota > Metazoa > Arthropoda > Insecta > Hymenoptera > Formicidae > Vollenhovia > Vollenhovia emeryi. The sequence goes on along the minus strand of NW_011967007.1, from coordinate 99,731 downwards.
AATGTTACATTGTGTTTACCTAATAACACGGGCAACGATCTCAAATTTCCCACTTTATCCATAACAATCGAAAAGTATTCATTCATCATGTCCGCCTTTTCCAACAGCAATTCCTTCACCCTCGCCGCCAATTCTTCCTTTGGCCCGTCGTCCTGCGACCATCCAGTTTCCCCCGAATCTAAAGCAATCATTGCTAAATCGAACAACGATATCCGTTCCTAAAATGAATTTTAACGATGTTAGATGGCTATAAAATATGCGTAACTCACTACAACTGGAATACGCACTGAAAATTTGATAACGCCAAAATTCGCAAAATCGTAAAGCATGATTTCGTAAAAGAGCTCTTCCCTAAAAAGAAAATATCACATCCTAAAGAGTTGTGGACAAATTTATATATGATATCTCAAATATAGTTTTATGCGAAACATTGATCTTACGCTAATTTCCTAGTATTGCATATGTACAAATTCACGCCACTTTGTATCAGAGCCGAAGTTTGATCGATGCAGCCAACGAATGTCAAGTTGGCTAGAATGTTTCTTAGTCCCTCGTGACACTCGTCCTCGACATCCTTGCGTAATTTCAGGATACTGGTTAATTTTACTTCGTGTCTAAAGCTATTCACGGAATACGACTTGAATTGCGCCGTAGACTTTGGAGAGTCATCGGCAGGAGTATCCTTCTCAGTGGAAGGTATCCTTTCGGATTCACTCGTATTAGATATCGAACTTTCACCCTCTTTCTCATTATCGTCCGTATCTAGTGTCCGTCCTTTTTCCGAAGTTTTTTGTATGCTCTCGATAATGTCCCTATTTCCGAAGTACTGATACACTTGTTTACGAGCCCTGTCGGCTATAGCATCTACAGGCTTGTCTTCTACGGGATCGTTTGCCTCCTCGTCCAAGTTTCGGAGAAATTCTTCGATATCAAACGTGGTGCTCTCTGGATGGACACCCGACGTGTCCTTTTGCGCAGAACTACCTGGATTGCAAGTATTTTGCGAGCCCGGCGAAGTCGAAGTTTTACTATCTAATATAGCGCTCCAACATGTCGAGCTATTATCAGCCGGAGTCTCCTCTATGTGTAATAATGTAGAATCGCGCTCCGCGGTATTTGAAGTCGAGCTCGAATTTTTCTCTCGACATTTGTCGTCGGCAAGCATATTTTCTGTAACGTCAGATTCGTCTTTTCTCGATGGAATTTCGGACTCGAGAGACTTGGAATTCGTATCACGTGGCAATTCTTTCGCCACAGTACTACTGTCGTTGCTACGTTGTTCGAAATGTATGGTAAAGTTAAATTTGTCAAGTTTCTGATCGGACGAATCCGTCCTAATCAGCTCTCTAGCGTGAACCTTTTTCAATTTATCCGCATTCCCCTTATTATACTCCGGTAACACCTCTTCCAGGACCTCCTTCGTGATGTCTGCTTTCGGCAATCTAGCTTGCAAGTAAAACGTCCTGGACGCGCTATTGCCAGCCAGTCTCTCGTCCAGGGCGAATTTTATTCTCTCGATTATCGTGTCTTCGTGAAGAAATCGGACCTCGTGTTTCGTCGGGTGTACGTTTACGTCAATATTCTGCGGATTAATATCCAGAGATATGTAACACCACGGATGGCCCTTTTTCGGGAGATAAACAGAGTACAATTCTTCCAACATCTTCCGGATTGCTGCAAGTAAATGTCCAGAAATATGAGAACTTTGACAAATATTCGGAGTAAGTAAAAACTGCGCATGCAACGTCCCATACAGCACAGATGCTTGCAGTTACATTGCAGAAACGTTGCAATCTTGCAGAGACATTGCAGGGATATAAAATTGCAAACTTTCGATAGCAATATTGCAGCAATGTTTCAAAAATAATGAAAATACTATATTTTCTGTTTAAAAAAATTTTCTAAATACGAGAATTTTATAATATTATTTTCGTTGATACCAATAATGCGCGAATTATTAAGTACTTGATCAGTGCGGTGTTGCTCGCAATCTCCATCTATTGCGAAGCGACATAATCTCCTTGGGTTGCTTCGCAATAGCTTGCTGTGTATTGAAAAAGGCCCGGATGCATATGTAATTAGTAAATTCTCTGCTTATGTACAACAAATTATTCCAAAAATATTGCACTGCAACATTGCTATAATGTTGCACTGCAATCTCTCTGAGGGCGGACATTTCAACGTTGCAGCAATGTTGCGCAACGTTGCTGCAATATTGCAATCTTTCTGTGCTCTGTGGGGTTAGACTCACAAGGAGAATCGACCAAACGGTTGTTGATGAACAGCAGCATTATCATTCGTTTATTCGTGTAATTTGGATTCGTCACTAAACCGTGCAGCTTAAATTTATAATCCTTGTCGTCCAGCTCCACTTCTAGCAGTTCACGAGCGACTGGATTGCCATACAATATCCTTATGTTACTCTGCTTTGTCGAATTATGTGGCGTTCGGACCTAAAGACGCAATAAAACATTACTGTAGTGTTGTTCTTAGATACTCCATTCGTATTCCTTCAGACGACATCGGATTGGTCTTACCTGCGGACTCGGCTCGCCGTGCTTTTTCAACGTAAATCCTACCGCCGGATTATGCACGGCGTATCTCATAACCACCTCCGTAATCTTGGCGAACTCCTCCGACGAATTCGACAGAGCCTTTCTGCGAGTCACCACGTTGTAGAACAGATTCTCTATCGTTATCACAGTGCCTTGATTTCCAGCACAGGGCACCGGGGGTGCTTTCAGCTTGCTGTTAATATATGATGCTCTGTAACATTCCAAGTTTTAGCTGAACCGTGTACAAGAATTGCATCTCCGCTTTTTCTTCGCAACAGACTGTTCGCCGGTTAAATCTGCATACTTGTAGGCACACTTTTCGTCCGCCGTCTTTGTCGTGATAGCGAGAAGGGCTATGTGACTGATGCTGGCCAGAGCTTCTCCCCGAAATCCGAATGTCGTAAGGGCGCTGAGATCCTCGAACTTTTGCAGCTTGCTCGTGGTGAATCTCTCGCACACAATAGCCATATCTTCCTTCCGGATACCAGTGCCATTATCTTGTATCTGAAGGTACAAATTACGCATAGGTACGATTAAGGCCCGGTTTCACCAAACGTCGCTTAACTTTAATCTTAGTTTAATTCACATCTGTCTCTTACTAAAGTAACAATTGAAAGGAGACAAAGAACGTATTGAACTAAGCTTAAAGTTAAGCGACATTGGTGAAACCGAGCCTCGGACTGAGACATTTAGGCCTGGTCTACGATGAATCGTTAGTCGTTAGGAGTCGGAAGTATATGCCAATCCTTTTCCCTTCCGGGTGAAAGAAAAACGACCGACATACAATTCTGACTTCTGACTAATATCTCATTGTAGACCGGGCCTTAGGGTTTTTCCGAGCAAAGTTGCATAGGTGCATAAGCATACGCATAAAGAAATTGGTTGACCTATTTCCTTATGCATGCATTTATAGTCCAATCAGATCCTTGTGCATACGATTTTGTGCCATGCAAGTTTGTCTGGGTAGACCCTCAATGATTGAAATTGTACAACAGGTACATACCTGTAGTAACTTTAAGCCTCCTTCCTTCGCGGTGATTTGTATGTTTGTCGCTTTGGCGTCCAAACTGCAACGTAAAAGCGAATCGGTAATCTGTGCAAGTGCGAATTGCGACAGACGACGGTTTTTCGAAATACTAACCTATTTTCTATCAACTCCTTTAACGCGTTTGCAGGCCTCTGGATTATCTCTCCAGCCGCGATTTTATTTACCACGACCTCGTCTAATTTTTTAATCTTCGCTGGCGTACACATGTTGCCTGCGACTAACTGTTAATTAAGAGGAAACGGCAAGTAGCTCCCAGCATCTGTTGGACGCAAACGTACGAACGTGATGAGCGTAATTAGATCTCACACACGGATCGACAGTCTAATTGGAAGAGTAACTATGAAAGAAACTTCATGCTCGGGGAATTTTTTTGCAAAAGACGATTCTTGAACGAACTTTCGATGAGAGATTTCTTCGTGCGTTTTCTTGGCGCCAATATATTTAAACAAAGTTAGGTGAAAAATTCATTTTGCGACATTACCGACAAGTATAATTATTACAGTCGGTAAATATTGTGTCGGTTATTATGAATGTTACCTTATCGACGCATCTTCAGCCGCAAAAGTTGAAATTGTCGTAACCGTCTTCTTCTTCTCTGGTTATTGGCTCCCGGCTCACAGACACTGAGCCGACACGGCCACTTCAACGCCGTATGCCTCACGATGTGACAATAGAGACACTATCCCGCACAGCACAAAGCTCCGATTAAGCTCCCAGGGAGTTCATTTTGCTGAGCTCCCGGTAAGCTTACAAAATTCGACAAAACAAGCTTCCAGGGAGTTCGTTTCGCAGAGTTCTCGGGAAGCTTACAAAATTCGATAAAATAAGCTTCCAGGGAGTTTATGTCGCTGAGCTAAAGTACCTACCTGTAAGATTTTTATAGATTAAAATTACGTTGAAATTTAGTAACATTCTTCAGTATCGTTGGAAAAATTGAGTCGCCAGTAGTAAATTAAGACCTTTGTGATTAATAATTGAGTCGACCAGTTCTCGACACTCGGTTCTCAGTACTTAAGAAATTAAATGTAATCGTTAGAAAGGGCAAGGACAGGATTGTCGACTCAAAACAGACCGAGCTCGTATATAAATTAAATTGTATC
>NW_011967007.1:83025-93031 GCF_000949405.1 Vollenhovia emeryi | reverse complement strand
AATTCTTCAGTATTTTTTACATATCGAATTATGTAATATACAAATGAGAAAAACATTAATATTACATAAAATGTGATTGATTATCCATATATACATATGGTGTCTTGCATTTCATCGGGGTAGCACTCTAGCTGTACTATATGTCATATTAGGTGTACCTTTTTTTCAGCATTTTGCTACAATCTTCCCCAAGTGTCCAAGGTGGCATGTCGTACTTACCTGTCGTATGTCGTATGTCGTACATTTTAAAACATGACTTCTCAACTCCCTGCGAGCTTAAATGAAGCTCTCCGGGAGCCCCTATGTCCGCTTTTGAGAGCTCCTGAGGAGTCTTATTTAAACTCCCTGCGAGCTTAAATGAAGCTCCCCGGAAGCTCCTATGTCCGCTTTTGAGAACTCCCTGTGAGCTTTATTTAAGCTCGCAGGGAGCTTAAATAAAACTCCTAAGGAGCTCTCAAGAGCGGACATAGGAGCTCCCAAGGAGCTCTGTGCGAGTTCGTTTGAAGTTCAAGTTAAGCTTATGAAAAATTTTAAGAGCTCCTCAGGAGCTCTCTGGGAGTTCCCCGTGCTGTGTGGGTACCCATACAGCACAGAAAGATTGCAGGTTAAGATTGCAGAAATGTTACATTGCAAGATTGCAATATTGCAGCAACGTTGCGCAAATTGCTGCAACGTTTCTGGAGGATTGCAGTAACGTTGAAATGTCCGCCCTCAGAAAGATTGCGGTGCAACATTATAGCAATGTTTCAGTGCAATATTTTTGGAATAATTTGTTGTTGTACATAAGCAGAGAATTTACTAATTACATGCATCCGGGCCTTTTTCAATACACAGCAAGCTATTGCGAAGTAACCTAATGCCCATTCTACACCTAGGGATGATCCTACTTGTGGCTCATCCGATACTCGCTTCTATACCTAAAGCTAATCCTACTTACAGCTTATCCGAGGAAGTAGTATAAAGTGTAAAAGGTACACTGTAGTTGTACTTTGGTACGATTGGAAACCAGCCAAAGTGTAAACCTTTTACACTTTATACTACTCCCTCGGATAAGCTGTAAGTAGGGTTAGCTTTAGGTATAGAAGCGAGTATCGGATATATGAGCCACAAGTAGGATCATCCCTAGGTGTAGAATGGGCATAAGGAAATTATGTCGCTTCGCAATAGATGGAGATTGCGAGCAACACCGCACTGATCAAGTACTTAATAATTCGCGCATTATTGGTATCAACGAAAATAACATTATAAAATTCTCGTAATTAGAAAAATTTTTTAAACAGAAAATATAGTATTTTCATTATTTTTGAAACATTGCTGCAATATTGCTATCGAAAGTTTGCAATTTTATATCCTGCAATGTCTCTGCAAGATTGCAACGTTTCTGCAATGGTAACTGCAACCATCTGTGCTGTATATATGGGAAGAGGTCGCGCTATCAAAAATTCCAACAATTTTTCAAAATTTCCAACAATTTCGAACTTCAAATCACGAAAATTGAGAATTTTGAAAACTGACAAAGTATCAGGAGAACGTGATCAGCAAAGAGGTCGCACTATCTAAAATTCCAATAAATGTAATTGATACTTCCGAGAATTCCTAGAATCTGAATTTCGGAGAATTACTTACCGAAAAATAAAAAAAGTGGAACATAACCGGCAAGAAGGCAGTATTAAAATTTCACAAATTTTCTAAGAGATTTCCAGAAATCATGATTTCAAAAATGTCTATAATTGTAAGTTTTGAGAAAAGCTAAACTTTGGATAACTATCACAGTATATGGAGAATGGGATAGAAAAAGAGCATGGTATAAATGAAAAAAATAATCCAGATAATTGCAATTTTAATTTTATTATTTTAACTAGCTGCACCTGTTTAGCTACAAGGAACAGATCTATAATTAAAACGCAGTTTTCCACCAATCCAATTAAACTTCGCTAGTAATCAAAATGGCCCTGCCGTCATCCATCGCACACAAATATCTAGATTTCTAGATACGGCACGTCTAAAGGCCTGTGTCCATGATGTTAGAACTTACTCCAAGTTAGCAGAGTGCATTGGCTAAACATTAGCTAAACATTGGTCCAATGTTGGTTATATTAGAAATGCATTGGCTGATGTTGTTCAATGTAAAGCCAATGGAATAAATGTAAATATTGCACGATAATAATTACATAATATTTGATTTATAATGGCAGTGCATTGGTTAATATTTAACAATGTAATAAGAATATTGGTCTAATATTGATACAATATTGCTAAATAGAGGTATTAGCTATAAACTAATAGAAGGCGTCCATCTTACAATATTGGACCAATATTGCCAATACTAGATTCACATTATTTTCCAATATCGTGCCAATATATTGTGCTTCTAGGGATTCTTTTGATTACAATCGTTGCATGTTTTCTTTGTCATAAAACTACGCGCGTATTATTTTTATGTGTAACGCAAGAAAATCATAGTCAGTTCATACGAGAATGTAAAATTCAATATAATATGTTAGACAGCACGGAAAATCTCCAAAAGGAATTCTTTTTGAATTCCAGAACTATGAAATATATCAAACTTTTATATTATACACATAACAATATAAAACAATTTCTGTGCATACATGTACATAATATGACGTACATATGTATATTATACATATACATATATATGATACATATATATAAATTTATATCAAGTGTAATTACATTAAATTTATATTAGCGGCTCGCTATCCGCAGATCTATGCATTGTGATGCGATTGTGCGCGGGTCAAGGTGTTCGAGTGAAAGTACGAAATATCAGCAACCGCTGAATAAATCTTCTATAAGAAGCTGGGCGGACGTTCGCGTAGAATTATTGCGGCAAACGTGCGATTACGCGGGAGGTACAATGCGACGCTATCGCTCTTGATGCATCTGATAACCATAACGATTTCCTCTTATCTCGAAATACCGAAACACTCGGCCGCGGGATGATACCGCGCGGTCTCCGAAACCCCCGATGCCTCGATACGTTCCGCGTAATTGTCCGTTTGTAATTGCGTAATTTGCAATTACAGGGGGCTCGAGTCTTGAATTTACTCGAAGGAGAAACGTACATGCGAAAATTCTGCTCTTACAGAATGGTTGCAAGTCGATTTGCTACTCGCGTGCTTTTTAACCGATCGACTCTCAACTTCTCTGTGAGAGTAGAATTTTCGTATACGTCTCTCTTTCGAATAGATGCAAAAATCGAGCCCCGGACCGCCCGAGTTATCAAAGGCGATGGTCGTCTAAAATTCTATAGAATTTGACGGGGCCGCGAAGAGTGGGGCGCACAATCGTTTCTAATACAATTCACCGCGGGGAATTCAACACGCCCGGGATAATCCGGTTGTTCGCTGCACTTTCCGCGGAGAGACCGCGTTCTCACATCGTGTCCTTTCTCGACATTGCGGCAAGAGAAGCGACGCTTGTTGCGTAAAGATACAACGTTTTTTGCAACGTCGCGCCGGTGTCCCGTTCCGACTTAGTTAACGGTCCACGAATCCTCGAGATCCTCCTCCGTGAATCATTATGTATACATAAATCAGCGCGGGGCTCTTTGGAGGCAACGCAATTATTTCGATCGCTTCTGCCCAGCGTCTCCATTTCTGCGAACGTTATGGCTAGGCATCGACGATCGAGACCGCGAGAGGAAACCTCGAGTTTCTCATTGTCCGAGAATTGAACTGTTGCTCCCGTAAAGCAGCCAATTACTCTTTCTAAAACAGTCGTTAGCTCGGCGTTTCGGTGTTAATAACTGCACAGCCTCACACACGGTGCAATTTCTCTTCTCCTCGCCCACCTAATTCCTCTGTGTTTCGCAACGCAAACTGTATTAGCCGCGCGTTCTTAACATTAATCGATTACAGAGATGTGCCAACTATTCGAATCGAGTTGAGTCCAATCGGGCGATCGCTTACGTTATTATTTTATTTTCATTAGGTACTGCGTGTGTAATTGGCTAATGTTGCTGGATGTTACTTTAGAATATTTCAATAGCTGATTTATGATTTTTTCCAATTGTTTTAGTTACCGCGACATTAAATAAAGTATATTTCTCTATAGTTTTATACATTACAATTTTTAATATTTTTTTATCTTCAAACGAATTTATATTATGTAATTATCAGTATTAGTTTTCTAACTGAAATATTCTCTTAGTATCAGTGTGTTAAAATTTAATTTATATAATAGAAATTACAATGTTAATTGAAGATCACATTTTGATTTGCTTTGACTGGGATGAAATTTTGTCGATTCGATTTGTTCGATTCAGATTCGAAAAAGAAAACGAAATTTGATTCGATTCGACGTCATTACAGTGCGACGATGCGATTCGATTCAATTCGACTTACTGACTCGGGTGAAATTTTGTCGATTCGATTTCGAGAAGGAAAACGAAATTCGATTCGATTCGACATCAAGAATCCTTGATTCGTACATCTCCGATCAGTTATTGGCACACAGCGACGCGTATTTGTCGTACGAGTACGTCAATACAACATTTTTATATCTCGTGGACACTTGACAAATAAGACGATGTGTCTCCTGTCATCATTATTTTTTTTACAGCATCAGCCACTTTCTAAAGTGTGCGCATACATATGTACATCGCGCGCGATATCTGTGATTTCTACAAAAAGGAACTTAAAAAGCAAATAATACGCTCGAGCCGCAGCTTTTTAATCTCGACGCGGAATTGCTTGTAAAGTGCACGTATCCCGCGAAGCAAACGCGTTACCGCAGGCGTCTTTTGTTCACGAAGGAAAATTGTACGTTTCACGTATTTCCACTTTAAACTTGCATATTAGTCGAGCGTCCGTGAGAATTAACGATCGCTTTACGGATCGCTTCATTACGCGCCCTACGAGGCTAAAACAAACGAGAAACAATACATGGGAACTTGATCCATGAAGGCAGACTACTATTCATGGATCAGCGATCGTGATTCAGCGTCAGCATCCACGAGAATTACCTATACGACAAACTTTCACTATTCTCATCTCATTATGCCGGCGGATAGTCATCCAAACAAATTCACGTCTCTGAGATATGCTCGATCGCTCTTGAAAATCGTCGATGTGCACTTCAGACCGGCGAACCTTTTTCGAGAAGTTGTGTAAAACATCAGCTTCTAGAACGGCGGTTTTACTGCCGTCAAGCGGGGCCTAATAATAGTAATAACATAATGGCAATATGCATGTATAAAATTATAATATTAATATATGCATGTATATCTTAAGAGAAAGGCAATATGAGCTATTAATAAGAAATGTATTGTTTATTACACGTGCGCGAGTTTCACGAGACGAGGATAACAGTAAAAAGTGACATCACCTTCTTATGAATAAGGATGGGAGTTAAGTACATACATACATTCTAGGTAGATACTGATAACATCTACAGCACGTTCGAATTTTTTATTAGCACGTGGAAGCATTTAAATGTAGTTGAAACTTTCCGCGCCGCAATTGAATCTAGTACTCTACGAGTACGGCGGGATTTAACAATCTCACAGTACGATCGAAACTCAATTGTAAAACGAACAGTTCGAATCTTTTACGGGTATTTCATAAGATAATCCAGTGGATTGTCAGTTTTGCTTTAACTTCTATGTTTCGTGTACGTTGCCTTTTGAGTAAGGGAAATTTTTACATAAATAGAATTCTTACCATTTTTATCTACTTTGCGTTTTGTCCTTGCTATAAACATCTCTGAAAAATACTTTCCACAGTTTCCGTTAATTTTATCTCAATATTTTTATAGACACAATAGCGTCATGCTATTTGTTACTTTTATATTATAATTATAACACAAATTAAGAAAGCTCAATAGACTCAAAAAAAAAGAACAACGAATTGGGCAATAGGAGTCAACGCAAGATGTGATGTGTGAAATATATATATAGTTTAATATATCAAATAAAAATATAATTGTTGAAACTATCAAATTATATAATTATAATTTTCCTATTTCCGCAGAGAAGCTTGTACGGTTTCACTTAAAGGAAAAAAAAATACTATACTTCGCGGCTGCATCACTCCACATGTGCAAAGAGAAGAAGTTACAGAGCTGGAAAGTTAAATGCCATTAAGTTACTCGACTTTTTGCCGCCATTTTTCATCGTCCAACCACAAAAGAAATATAGCGAATTGTATGACTTCCTACATATATTCCATAAAGTTTCAAACCTAATTAGATATTATTTCATCCTTTTTCAGTACTCGTGAAAGACTCGAGCATAAGTTCATTTACATTCTCAAGTATTTATATATTTGATCGATTTGCAATTATGTTTTTGATTTTACATAATCGTACAAATGTTTCATAATACCGCATCCATAATTTTCACAAGATATCATTCGATTTCGTCAGAATAGTATTATATCTGGCAAGGTTGGGAAGTAACTCGTAACGAAGTTACAGTTACCTTTGTGCGGTAACTCTAACTTAACTTCGTTACTTTCTCTCCGTCTGCAACTGTAACTTAACTCGAGGTTACATCTTTTTTCGATAACTTGTAACTAATTTAATAGTTACATTAATAGTTACTTTATATGTTTTAAACCTCCACAGGTTGCATTGGGCCTTGTATTTGCGCATAAACGCCTTTATCGACGCTTTACAATTAGAATGCAGACTTATATGTGTATTTTTATTGCAAGAAAGTAACTAACTGCAAAGTAACGATTCGTTACTTTCCCACACAGCACGGAAAGATTGCAGGAAGATTGCAGAAATGTTACATTGCAAGATTGCAATATTGCAGCAACGTTGCGCAACATTGCTGCAACGTTGAAATGTCCACCCTCAGAGAGATTGCAGTGCAACATTATAGCAATGTTGCAGTGCAATATTTTTGGAATAATTTGTTGTTGTACATACGCAGAGAATTTACTAATTACATATGCATCCGGGCCTTTTTCAATACACAGCAAGCTATTGCGAAGCAACCTAAAGGAGATTGTGTCGCTTCGCAATAGATGGAGAGTGCGAGCAACACCGCACTGATCAAGTACTTAATAATTCGCGCATTTATTGGTATCAACGAAAATAACATTATAAAATTCTCGTAATTAGAAAAAATTTTTTAAAAGAAAATATTGTATTTTTATTATTTTTGAAACATTGCTGCAATATTGCTATCGAAAGTTTGCAATTTTATATCCCTGCAATCTGCAAGATTGCAACGTTTCTGCAATGTAACTGCAACCATCTGTGCTGTATGGGTTTTGAGTAACTGTAACTGTAACGCGGTACTTTTCAGAATTGGTAACTTGTAACTGTAGCTATAAGTTACATTTTTGGCGAAAGCACTGTAACCAGCTACTTTTATTAAGTAACTTTCCCAATCCTGGTGTCTAGATATTGGACGATATTGAGTCGCTCGAGATTCGCGGATACGTGTCGAGCTTGGTCCCATTTCCACTTGCGAGGATGTACTCGGCGCGCATTTTAATTAAGCGACAGACGCATCGGTGAACTAATTACAGGAATACACTCTCGTTAATTCTGGGGTGACATCGCGTGCGTACGTTACATGAATCATTATAGCGCGCGCGTCGTGTCATTACACATGCGTGCGCCGCGTGTCCGCGGTGCGAAAGTGCGTGCGGGACCGAGGCGCAGCCGGTCATTCCGCGAGAAAACAACCGGGCGCCTATGCGAAGGAAGGAAGAAAGGACTTTCGCTCGTTCGTATTCTTGGATAACGCGGATCCAAGCGCTGCCGCCGGCTTCCTTTGGCGGTCCGTCACTCACTTGTAGCACGAGTCGAGACTTTCAGCGCTGCGAAAAAAGAAGAGGAGGAAGAAGAAGAAGAAGAAGGAGAATGAAAGAAAAGGACCTTTTCTGGCAAGCCTCGCGCGAAGGATACGCTCCGCTACCAGTCGCAGATCGCTGACGCTTCCGGCTTTAGAATGCGCGTACACACGACGATCTTCATCTTATAGGACACGTAACAAAATTATTCCGCCGTGCCGCCTTTCTGTCTTTCTCTTCCTCCTCCGTCCCTCCTACCGGCGCGGCGTAATGAGGTGAGATGCGAGAGGCGAGAAGCGAGACGACGCGAAGATGAGCGGGATGGTTTTCAGGCTGGATCGGTACCTCTTCTTGATTTCTGCACAAGCGCGATCAGCCCGCATGCCAGTCCACCCATGAAACAACGGAAAGCGGCTACTCGCCGCGAAATCGCGGCAAATTTGCGCCTCGCCTCGCTGAGGAAGATCTGAAGATAGCGAAGGCACGCTCGTAAAAACGGGATTCAAGATTCAATCTACAAAACTGAGAGAAGCTACGTATCAACCGCACAATTTAAAACTCCCGCATCGACACCAACGTGTTGACTAAATTCGGAACTAGCTCACATGAATGTGCAAATTTTTGCAAAATAGTACAACAATTAAATTTACATCTCTGAGGTAAAAACGAATCTCTAGTTTTTACTTCAGATTTAATTTTAATAATTTTAAATAACAATGGCTCGTATGATAAAATCAAAGAATAATAGAAGGGGCTCAGAGCCTGAACAAGGTTGTAATGTCCGATAAAATTACTTTATTTTAATAGCAAATGTATTATATATAAAATGGCTCGACGGCACACCTTGAGCTGAGATAGTTGAACTGTATTGAAATCATCGGCAACTTCAAATTAAGATTATGATTTATCGTAACGACCCATTTTACATTTGCTATTAAAATAAAGTAATTTTATCGGACATTACAACCTTGTTCCGGCTCTGAGCCCCTTCTATTATTCTTTGATTTTAATAATTTTATCGTTCAACTGTGTAACTATTTAGCTATTTTGTGAAAATGTTCACATTTTGGGATTAGAGCAGCGATATATATTATATAAAAGAAATACATAAATGTATAAAAATTATTGTCACATTTTTGGCATCTTCCGCGATATATGTGTTACACCCCGACATTTCTGCGACACGTATACCGTTCTTTTCAATTAAAAAAAATAAAAAGACGGGAGTTAGATCATCTTTGCGGGAATGTCTTCATTTTCAATGATGAAATCGCGCCTCATTGCGCGCCGCATTGCAAAACGAACATCTCAGCTTGACGGTAACCGCGTTACATCGTCGAGGACCGCGATTATTACACGCGATTCAGAACTCGTAAAGGCCGAATCAGACTAGCAAGTGCTCAGATTGGATTGGGATTGGCGACTGACGATTGTTCTTTAGGCAATGAGAGTCGATTAAGTCTCTGGCTGTTTTGCTCTCATTGGCTAAAAGACAAACGCCAATCCAATCCGCGTCGACAAAGTAAAAGTCACTAAACTTGAGATTAGCGAAAACTTTACTCCGATTGGTCAAATTTCAATCTAATCTCAATCTCAATCAAGTCTGATGCGGGCTTTACGGCCGTCAAAGATCTCTCGACGCCGCTCGCCTCCGAGCATTACCCCTGGTCCACAATCTTGCTTCAAGTAAGCTGTAAGCTTTAAGCCGTAAGAAATTAACCAATCACGGGCATTTATTCTCCTTAAGGCCTTCACACATAAAATTCCGTAAGGACGTAAAACGTAAGCATAAGAAAATCGACCAATCACAGTCGAGAACGTAAGGCAATAACGCAAGCAGTAGCAAATCCAATCTGTTGATTTTCTTACGCTTACGTTTTACGTCCTTATGAAATTTTATGTGTGAAGGCCTTCACTCTCATCTGTGATTGGTTAATTCCTTACGGCTTAAAGCTCGTATCAGACTACGGATTGAGATTGGGATTAGATTGAAATTTGACCAATCACAGTAAAGTTTACTAATCTCAAGTTTAGTAACCATTACTCTGATTGGTCAAATTTCAATCTAATCTCAATCTCAATCCGTAGTCTGATACGGACTTAAGGCTTACAGCTTAAGCCCGTATCAGACTACGGATTGAAATTGGGATTAGACCGAAATTTGACCAATCACAGTAAAGTTTACTGGTTTCAAGTTTAGTAACTTTCACTCTAATTGATTCTAATCTCAC
>NW_011967007.1:70873-79741 GCF_000949405.1 Vollenhovia emeryi | reverse complement strand
TACAGGGTGGGGCAAGAACTTTGACCACCTGGAATATCTCCGCTATTTTTTGAGATATCAAAATATTTTAATTACAAAAGTTGTACAGCATAAAGAGCGCTATAATATGCCAACGACAATTTTTTTTGGGTGGAGGCGCTTCGAAGAATTCTCGGAAGGTCTCGGAAACGGCTCATTTCCGGACCTATGTTTGTATGAACTTTTTTGCTTGTTTTTGGGTCCCGAATCACCTCCCGAAGTGGAGTAGGCGATTTTTCGGACACCCTGTATATATTATATATTTTTATTATATATATTGTATACGCATATGTATATATATTATCATTTTAATATATATATTTTTTCTATAAATTTGAATTCATTTTTATTTGAGCAACCAACCTCCTTAAAGCAAGACTGTGGACCAAGGGTCACACTCGGCCGGGACGATGCCAATCGGTCATTTCAACGAGTGACGTGCGTTATCAGCGCGCACGATACAATACGTCCCGGCGAAAAGCAACCGGCCCGTGTCGCGTTGCGACATATAAGCCCGCGCGATAAAAGCTGCTTCAAACGCGATGCTCTCACTCGGGAAATATTCGCTGAGCTCAGGCGGAGCGTCCGCGCGAGAGTCGAGCGGTGCGATGGGGTAACGCATATACGGTCTTCGTGATGACAGCATTTGTAATTGCACGCGGTGCAGTCAAATTTGTCGCATAATGACGGCACAATTTCGACGCGACGCAACTGGAAATCCAGAGCGTGTAGGTACGCGCCGCGTGCACTCCTCTCGCGTGGATTCTCACGTCGTTCTATCCTTCCTCCCTCCTGTCCGCGATAATACCCGCGAGATTGTAATTGTCTTCCTTTCGTAATCACGCGCGGGTACGAGCATTATATATATACTTATTTTTTTACGACGACTGGAATACGAAAGTATTCCAGAGGTGCGCAAAATGATCGTCGAGCCCCGTCGAGACGGCGATCGTGAGACGGCGATGGGACTTTTACCTGGGCGCGAAAAGCTGAAAAGTCTTTCCCATGAGAGAAAGACAGAGAGAAAGGAACGGGAACGGTGAAGCAAGGCGAGCCGGTGATCGCGTAGTGGGACCAACAAAGTTACCTGGATCGACAACAGATACTTTTCTCGGCAGTAACCACCAAGACACCATGACGACACGATCACTCGCATCGTTCTCGACGCGACCGACGTCGGCCGTCGGTCTCATCACCGCGTTCCTCCTTATCGCGGCGGCACGTAAGTCTTCTCCGATCTATACCGAGATTCTAAATCTCGATCGAGCCGATTGATTTCGGGGGAAAAAAAGTCATCAAGTGTTCCGCATCTTTCGGCGTTTCAACGACGATCCGACTTGGCCGCGCGCGGTCGCGAGAGTTCATCGAGTTCCGATTTCATCGACGAAGGCATACGATGAAATCGCGCGTTCAAGTCCCAAGTATATCGCGATGCGAACGAGAGTTTAATTCAAAGCGTCTCGCGAATCGTTTGCATTTTGATCAAAAACTGGGTTCATTGTGCATTTCGTAAGTTTCTCACGAATCTGAATGTAATTTTCTGTCGTGCGACCGAACGACTCGAAACAATTACGAGGCGACTAAGGTATCATCGCTCGATCCTGGGATTCTCATTCCGTGGCTCGTCAAGCGACGTCCTTGGTGAAAAGTGAGGGGATTAAAGAGCCCAGCTTATCGTATCGGGTTGTCGTCGGGAACAATTATCTTCTCGCGCCCGAAGTTACGAAACGCAAATATAAAATTATGTGTGACCGATGCGCCGATAATCAGCAGCGCGTTGATCTGCAAATAATGTCCGCGCATTTTCTTCTTGTAACGAAATCTTGAGTTGTACCGTCGAGAATCACCTCTGTCGGGATAATCAGGATATCTGCACGCTATTTCGCAGGCTGCTTCCTTGTCCACTCTACTTACCGTCAACCTCGTCGCGGCTCCGCGTCCCAGGACGACTTCACGCGTTTTTGTGCGCGCCATTTTTAGCGCACGCTTTAGAAAGCAAGGAGAAATTACACGGTGCTAACTTGCAATTAACAATCGCTCGATCTAAAAACCAATATTAGTTCGCTAGCTTTGTGCACTGTAACACAGAAAAAAAAGAGTTCAGTCGCGCGGAGAAATTCAGCTTCTTTCGAAGCAAACATTCTTGTCGCAGAGGTCTCTAAATTTAGTGAAAAAATGTGGATCGCTAGCACGCGTGCCCTGCGAATTTGAATAATCCTCGCTGCCAGGTCTTTCCAAACGGAAGTTACAAGCTCCAAGAGTGTCTCCAAGATACGCTACAGAAATGCACGCATAAAAATCGTACCGATACGATACAAACAAATGTTGTATTTAAATTTTGTGAAGCAACGTATTTCAAATAAGTTCCATAAGAGAAGATATCGCCTCTCTGTCGGCGATTTCTCTATCTCAAGGAAGGTACGCGGAGGTTCAAGAAGGAAAATCCCATTAAAATAATAATAGTAATCGAGAAGTGAGGAGTTAAAGCTGAGATTCTCAGTTTGTCTCGTTTAAAATTCACCGTCGGAGTTTATTAATCCCGCGCAACTCTTACAGCATCCCCGAGCAGTCTCTGCAATCTGGGAATCGTGGCAATTCGCGCGCGCCACGTGTAAATAATGTGAGGTGCGTGCTTGAGACTTTTATGCGAATTCGCGTGAAAAATGCCGAAACTTGGGGATCTAAACGCGTGGACGGCGACGGATGAAAACGAAAGGGCGATAACACCGCGAGTCTCGGCGGGCCTCCTGACATTTCCAGGCTTCCAGGAGGTGAAAGTGGGAGCCGGATAACCGTAATTGGCCATCCGTATATAACACAAGTTCCGAGTCCGCAATGTCGTAATAGCGTCTGCGAATAGTCGCCAAAATGTTCGCAATGCGAATCTCGCCGAGAGACGCGATTGTCTCGCTCGAATCGTACACCGTCGTCTGAGAGCAGTGTCGTCTGTTCTTTTTACGTTCGTATCGAGCTAACATTACATTTGTCGTACGATCAAGTTCTCAAGCGTGTCGATTGGCTACAGAAAAATTCTCGAGTCTCTAGAAATTTTCTATTCTACAGTCAACACGCTTTATAGTCCTTGATCTTCCATTGTCGCGAAGATGCGTGCCTATTTAAAAACGCCCCGTCGAGTTTTTCTTCTGCATTCCAAGAAACGACCGATCGCAGAGCGCGATAAATAACAACAATTTAATAGTTTTGAAGGTCCGACTTAAAAAATTGGACACCAAAGAGTTAATAAAATTATAAATCTTATGTTAATGCATTCCATACGTGCGAGACCTGGGCTATAAAAATAAATAAAGTGTAGCATTTTATTCCTTTTACAGTTTTGCATATTTGCCGCTATGAAAATAGCCGAAGGTTATTACGAAACGGTCGTCGAGAAATTCGCGAGGACGTAGACTTGTGATTTGCTTACGGAAGCGGCAGTATTATTCTCTTCAATATTATATAATCATTCGTAAACGCCCCCCCCCCTCTCTCTCTCTCTCTCTCTCACTCTCTCTCTAGTCTCTCTCGTGTAAGTCAAACCTTTAATTGATCGATTAATCGGCGCTGTTATATTTGCTCGTGTATGACTTCCACTTATTTAGAGACTACATATAAAAATTCTTCAGTTTCGAATTTAACTTAACATTTCAACCAGAGATTTGTTTCCAAACCGAACAACTGATTGTAAATCTCGAAATGATTCACTTTTTAAAATTGTTTATGAATTAGCGTAATCTGTTGAAAATGAACTAAAAACTTTACCTCAGCCAGGGTAAAAAATATGTTTCGCAATAAACTTCAAATTAAAATTGTTCAGACACTAACATCCTGTCTTGGCTCTTATATCTTTTAAGCGCTTCGATACTGCACAATTTTTGTCATTGCTATCGTCCTTAAACATTCTCTTTCTCTTGTTATTTCTCCCAGTACTCCTTCTCAAAGAATGACATGACGTAAAACAGATCTCTCCATTTATTCGTGGATTCAGTAGTGAATCACGAAACTGAATCTATCCGAGTAGTATCGGCAAAGTGGCAAAGTCGACTTCGAGTTCCCGCAGGAGCGAGTTGAACTTCGCATCGAAGCTCGCGACACGACGAGGCAACGATACAACATTTCTACCTCGAGCCCTATCAATCCTAACATCTATCTCGTACACGATGTGTCGCTACGTAGGTAACATTCTGCAAATCCGCGCGTTCGTCGAATCCCTCGCGGAAACGCGACGCAACCGCGCGACCTTGATTAATGCGCGCACCGCGCCAATCTTCGCCGTCCTCACGTTTCTGGATGCGAACGACAGCCGATTCCTACTACGGAATTCTAACGGTGCCCCGGGCGAGCGAAGGGTCCGATTTAACGAGGCAGCCAATGTAACGTAGACCAGCGTACCCGATCCTACGATCTGTCAATGGAGACGCGCGGGCCTCGCTCCGAGGCATTACTTATCTAGCACACGTGCGATACGGGTACATAACACGCGGCACTCGGTGCGTCGTTATTAGTACCTTCTCCGTATCCGTGTTCCCCCCCGTGTCCCATTGATACGCTTACTACTGCAGCATCTAAATACAAATGTCAATTAAATTACAATTAAAAGCAAACGCCCCTTTGCTTTTGTGCTCTCTACACTGACAACCAAATTATTTAAAACTAAGTAAATAGGTTTACTTGAAATTAATTTTTATACTGAAGCAAATGTTTATTCTATTTAAATAAAAATATTAACTTTCAAGTAAATCTATGTATTAAATAAATTAATTTAAATCGTTACATTTTCTACATTTAAATAAAGATTTCATGCGATATAGAATACTATTTATTAAATAAAATAATTGTTTTTGTTAAATAAGAAATTCAATTTTCTTCGCTGTGAAAATTGTATCTTAGTAAACATTTTATAGAATTATAATAAAATTTTTTAATTAAAAATTATCTACTCTTTGATATTTAATAAATATTTAAATTAAGGAAATGCACGCTTTAATCTGTTTATTATTTTTAACATTGAAGTTAATAAGCCATTGGGAGCTACCTAATGAATAATTTTCTTGAATAAAGTAAATTTTTTTGGATTAAGATTTTTTTTATCAGTGTAGTAGCATAATACATTTGCTCAATATTACACGGAAAAAAGCTGTTGAATTAAAAAGAAATGAAGTTGATTGAATTAAACGTTAACGTTACGGGCTGCCACAAAATAATTCACTCGATTGTATTCGCTATGGATTTTAATTTTAAGCGTTGGACTAAATATCCAGATTATTAAGACAACTATCTGATCTTTTTGGATTTTATTTCAATTACACTGATCTTGTTTTGATACATCATTTTTTTCCGTGTAGAAATAATGTAAATCTAATATTCCCAACATTTTCTTTTGAAGTCAATCAGTGGATTATCACTGAAAACAGTGAATATTCGCTAATTCACAGTTATAAGTGTATAGTACTGATTTATTATTAATTGTTTTCAGTGATGATGCACTGATTGACTTTTAGTTGGTTCAATACTGCAAGGCGGACGCCTCTCCTTACAATATTTAGTCAATGTGTCTGTTCAGCAATATTGGTCTAATGTATACGTTATACTTGGGAAATCTTGGCCAATGCGCTTTCAATATTATAAATTCAATACTATATGATTATTGACGCGCAACTCGCTCTATGGTCAATATTGACTTCGCGCCGAGAAATATCGGTCAAACGTAACTTCTCAACACAACTAATATATTTAACCGACGTAGAGCAGTGCGCTAGCAGGGTTTTCTCTCACATTCGTATGTGCGCGCATCGCCTCTCAGCCTTGGTGTTGAACCGTGAAAACCTGCGGACGAAACGAGGGCGAGTTATCTGAATTCATTTCAATACGTGAGGATATGCACAACGTTCCGTGCCACTTGCTCTCGAGATGACTGCACTTCCCGAGGGGTTCGAAAGTAAGAAAGACATCGTGAATTCCGCGGGATTCGGGGAAAAAACGGCACCGAGAGCGCGCGTCCCGACGGCCGAACGTGAGCGAACCGCATAACTTCGTAGCCGCACACGCACCGCGACCGCGAAGCGACGCGTCCGGAACGCGTTCGCGGAACCCAGTTTTGCGTACGTGCGGTAACGATCTGCTCGCCGAGCGGCTCAATCAATCGTTCTTGACAATTTATTCGCGAAGTCGAGAAGTCACTCGCGAGAAGTTACCGTTATCCATCGTACCGGCCTGCCGTACTTGGGAGCGGGCCCATCAGCGGGACCCGCTCGCGGCACTCAAATGGGATGTATCATTCTAACGAACCCAATAAATTCGCATTATTACGCACGCGGTTCTTTCTCTCCCCCCCCTCCCTCCCTCTCTCTTTCTCTCTTAATTTTTTTTATTACAGAGGAGAGTCCCCTCTATTACGAGATAGGTTTCTAATATTGACTTACATAGGCCCGGTTTCACCAAACGTCGTTTAACTTCAATCTTAGTTTAATTCACGTTTGTCTCTTTCTGAAGTAACGGTTGGAAAGGGACAAAGAATGAATTAAGCTGAGCTTAAAGTTAAGCGACGTTGGTGAAACCGGACCTTAGGGCCAGTTTCACAAACGTCGGTTGACTGTTAACCGAAGGTTAACTGATCCTCTGTCCTCTTCTTAGAGAGCAAGATAGAAAAAGATAGGGCGTTGACTGAACTCTGGTTAACAGTTAACCAACGTTTGTGAAATTGGCCCATAGTGGGTTTTCAACACCTAGATTCTCAATCACAAATCTCTCTTCGCAATGATTACACGATCTAACAATGAATTTTCCACTAAACAGATCTCGTTCCAAGGACAAGAAATTCACGGTGGAATCAATTGACGATGCTTATTAATTTAACAGAAACCCCGCTGTTCCATATTAGGATCCTGCCTGATAACAGGGGACTTTCCTCTACGAATGCTCATTCTCAGTCGTAATTATTTTTCTATGCAGCATTGTTTAACGCTTTAGGGGACTTGTCTCAGAGCGTTTAATAAATACAGATTCTAAAGATCCTCTGTCTCTTTGTCTCTGTCTCTCTATGACTGCTATGCAGTCCCAGATATGGTATTGAATTTTATTCTTCTATTGTAATTTGCGTTATAAAATGTACAGAGTGATCAGTTACTGCAAATACTCTAATGGAGGAGAGCCCCCTATTATAAGTGTCGCTTCTAACATGAGATAGCGGGGCTTCTGTTAAATTAATAGGCATCGTCTGTTGGTCCCACCATTGTATTTATTGCGCTTTGGAGTGAAATCTGTTCAGTGGAAGATTCATTGTTAGATCGCGCGTGTGATTGTTACGTAAAAGGATTTGTGAAATTGAAGGTCGAAAACTCGCCCTCTCATATTAGGACTCTCCTATCTCATAATAGAGGATTTCCTCTACTATTTGTGTTTGTTCCTTAATTCTATTCTATACTATACAGAGTGTCCCAGGAGGAAAGGTCAATATTCTGGGAGGTGATAGTGTCGGTCATTTTAAGCAAAAATGTTCATACGAATATATGTCCTATTTCCCCACTGTTTCCGAGATAGAGCTACTTGCAGTGTTGTGCATAGATGATTTTAAAATTAGCTGGATAAAGATAAGATAAAAATATATAAATTTATCTTAGATAAGATAAAGATGATTTCGCTTTGAATATATCTAGATAAAAGATAAAATCATATAATGATTCATCTAGATAATTTGCAGATAATATTTTTAAGACTTCATGTAAACACAGTAGAAAAAGTTATAAACAAATTATAGAAAAATTTAAATTATAAAGGGGGATATAGAATATATTCAGGTTATAAGTTATATGACACACACATAAAGGCATCTACAACGCCATCCATATTTAAATAGTGTAACTGTTAAGTATTTTTATGTGGCTAACCTTATGTGGCCTTAAACCAAATTATCTGTACGTTATCTTAGATAATTTAGTAAAAATAACACTTTCTTTCATCTAAGATACAGATATAGATAATACTTATTTTTATTATCTATATAAAGATAAAATAACGCTAAAATTTTATCTAGATAATCATCTATATAATTTTATTTAGATAACAGCAAACACTGGCTACTTGAATGTCTCGTGTATTTACTTTTTTCTGTACACTTCACCCTTCATTCAATCTCATCAACGTCTGTGGGAATTTACTCTCATACGTCTGTTGACTGTGGTGCTGATAACATTGTAGAAATATTCAAAATGTCTCGCATATTCATAAAGGCTAATTTACAACGTGTCCTTTGCGTCTAGAATCATTCAATTTCCTAGCCAATAAATACGTTTACAAAATTTGGGCAAGTTGATAAATTGTGCATTGTACAATCGTAAATTGTCGACAAGCTTGTTAAGCGTTTTGACTTGTTTACATAAAACAGAATGTTTCTAGATGCAGAAAGCACATTGTAGATTAGGCTTAAATGTCGAACGAGCAACACGCCATGTTCAATACAAGAGTTGAAAAATGCACTGTGTTAACGGTGGAATTTTTGAAAATTTATTATGATCTGTAAAAAGTGTATCTTGAACAATCAATATTAGAAGTGGTACGTAGTATTTCTTTCTTGTCAGTAATTTTGCAACTGTACAATTCAAATAGCTCTATCTCGGAAACAGTGGGGAATGGGACATATATTCGTATGAACATTTTCGCTTAAAACGACCGATACTATCACCTCCCAGAGTATTGATCTTTCTTCCTGGGACACCCTGTATATGTATACCGTAACATACATATATGTACTTTCTTTTGCTGATTTCTATGTGTTTGATCTTGGTCTATCGTCGCTTCTGTTATAATGTCTATACGCTTCAGGGGACTTGTCCCAGAGTGTGAAATAAATAATGA
>NW_011967007.1:65849-70788 GCF_000949405.1 Vollenhovia emeryi | reverse complement strand
TTTACTGTATCACATTTTATGTTCTTGCTGTGTGAAATTGCTTGTTATTGCTAACGCTATTGTACTGTTTCTTATCTCAATTCTTTGCTACTTAATGTATTCTTGTTCTACTTTATTCTTTTCTTTCTGCTTATTCTTTGCCGACAAATTTTGTCAAACGTGTACTTTGTACAACATATTGTACAGTAATAAAATTAAATCAATCAATCAATCAATCTCTCTCTCTCTCTCTCTCTCTCTCTCTCTCCCTCTCTCTCCCTCTCTCTCTCTCCCTCTCCCTCTTCCTCTCCCTCCCCCACGTTGTTTTCCCCATCTCATCTCCCGGGTGATAATGCGACATGTGGACGGGTCCCTTTACACCAGTAGAAGAAAGAATACGTTTCCACGGTCGCGAATTAGACGCGCAAACCGAGAATTACGTCAAGGACGGCGAAGTTTGCGTGGCTATTGACCAGTAATTCGCCGTATTAAAGCATACTTCCGCGCTTTGTCGTTCCCCGCTGTCTCGGCTCGGTGTAACGAGTTTTTCTAAAAATACCCGACGTTACACTCGCGAAATTTTTTGCGCGCGAACAATATCGCGGCAAACCAAGTACGCTCTTCTTTTTTCCCCGTCCCCTTGGCGAGCTAGACGCGCGAGTAGACGCGGTAGATTTCTCCTGTCTGATAATCGGATGCGCATATAATGTCACGTAACTCGATAAGTGGTCAACCGATTATTCAATTGCAACAGTGTACCGCAGTTGTTGTTTATCCCGCGGCACACGATTATGCTAATCCCCCCCGCAGTTTATCACTTATTTGAACAATCGTCCGGAATGCAGAACGCAAAACGGACGGCGGAACACATTCGACGGGCTCGGATGCGAGAAGCAGTCGCGGGGGGATTCGCATTCCGTTTCGTGTGATTTCTTATTCCGACTAACGCTTAATTACCGCCGCCGCTTACACCGGTTACTTAATGGTAATTGATGATTACGAATTTCCTTTTGGCAGAAATATGCAGCGGAGCGTACTACGGGAAACTGATCGGCAAGCTGTCTGAACTTCATCACGGCGTGAGCGGCGAGGTTTATGCCGTCGACGCGAGGACGCTGTTCATCAAGGATTTCACCTACGATGGCGAAGGTCCAGGTTGGTATCGCGTCTGCGTAGCGAGCCCTTCTCCGTAATCGGTCCATGCGGCACGCCAATTATCTCGACTTGTTGACATTCGGTCGTTGAAGAAACCTTTTTTAATACTGTACGAACATTTCGCACTTGAATTTAAGTAGCGCGTCAGTCTTATTTGTCTGCGAAATAATTGGGACAATGCGAGAGTTGTTGCTTAGAAGTATGCGTTCTTGGTTTTGACATTATCTCGAAGTGATTGGAAATTTCAAAGGACGAAAGCACAAGTGGACTTGAATTTTATGGCCGATGTAAAGGCCTGCGTCCATGATGCTGGAACTTGGTCCAGGTTCTAGTTTCGAGAAATGCGTAGCCAATCAACTTGCAGCTTTTATGGAACAGCTGGATTTCTCGGAACTTGGACCACGTTCTAGTTCTGGCATCGTGCATCGACGTAGCGCGGATGTTTTGTGTCGTATCTCTGGAAGGATGCGAGAAAATTAGGGAAAAACTTTCCCTCGGCCTGATAAGCTGACCGCGATCGACTTTAGTGCCGGAAAAACTTTCCCGAATCTCTCTGGCACGCGCGTTCGTGACGTGTTAATAAGCTGACTGACTGCTCGAGATTCCCGTTCTCCATTAATGGGATATGTCTAGATGCTTATTAGAGCTTCACGATCTGAAACCGTGTTACGTGTTCGCTATCTGCCCGCTTAAACCAAACCGTTCGTCATCATTGGCGGCGGGAGCTCGCGATACAAATCTTCTTTTACCGGTTTTATTAAACGGGTTTTTGCCGATGACACCAACGATAAGAACACCGTTCTTTTTAGCCGCCTTCTTTTACGCTGGAAGTAGCAAGAGTCCGGGCAACAACGGATTCCGGGTGCGAGACGAGCACGGAACGTAAGCGTAGCCGATAATATTCCACCGTGAATTCTGTTAATTAAGTATAATTTGGTGTAATTTAAAATGCAATTATAACAATCTATACTTGTGTTTAGCGAAACCTTTTCGATTCATGAGCGCTCGTTCTTAATTATCGGCACGATTAATCTCCCCTTTCGCCCAACAGCACGAACGTCCTTAAACGGTACCGCAAGAAGGACATCACGCTGACCTTACCGGACGGCAAGACCTTGAACAACATCAAATGGTTTTCGGTTTGGTGCGACGAATTCTCAGTAAGTAACGGATATGCTCGTGACCTTGGATCACGCGATATCGGCGGTGCGTACTTGCTCGTCGCAACACGGGAAACCGGTATCATTTTCTCGAACTACAACTTTCACACTCGCGCGTTCTTAACGGCCGCCTGAATCCGCGTGTCAAGTGAATGGAATACGGTATACGTAGCTTGATGAAACGCCACGCAGGTACCGCGGGCTTCGCCGTGTACGTCCGGGATTAGATTGTACAATTCTTAACAGGATCGCCAAAACGTTCGGAATTTTAAATCTTCTCGCCGTAGGCGCATCATCTCTTATCTCGCCAGTCGAAAGAATCTCAACTTTTCCCTTAACAAAATCCCCCTCACGTCTATTTCTATCAGCGTGGATTAACTTAGGCAAGCCCTTGAATCAATAGAACACCGATACATCTCGCGATGGGCGAATCCGAAGGAATCGTTTCTGTCTAGGTGAACTTTGGCGACGTCAAGATTCCGCGAAGCTTCGACTATCCGAAACCGCAGAAACTGAAGTCATTAAGCGGCATACATGGCGTTAGTTCGGAGCCAGTTGTCATCGTGGACGCTCAGACCCTTTTGATACCCAGTTTCAGTTACGACGGCGAAGCACCTGGCAAGTCTCTCCCTTTTCCATTATTAATATACGGGTTTAGACCTTGACATTAATGATAAATCACTGTCGCAACATTTGCGAGACACCACTGCTTTATGTAAAATTTTAAAAATCTGGCCACGACGAGGCAGATAATTTATTTCTTTAGCTTCTCGCGAACCTGCTCTCGAAAAGTCAATCGGTTATCACTGCAAATATAATCATTCATTGTTATATTTATAACTGTGAATCAGTGAATGTTCACTGTTTTCAGTTGATAATCCACTGATTGACTTTTAAAGAGCGTTTTTAAAACTCGCGAATGCTATGGATAGCACACATAGTTCTATGGATATTCTTTTGGAGTGCAAATATTCTTAATTTCAGAATATTCCAATCGAATATTCTATAAATATATATAGATTGTTACAATTAGAAATCATATATTCATAACAAAGAACCCGAGCAACACGTATGTCTAAGGCATCTTTAAGACATGCGTGCTGTATGTGAAGAACGTTTTTCGAATATTCGTCAAGAATGTCTTTGGAATATTTGTTGAGGATAATTTTACAATATTTATCGAGTTTATGTATTACACATTGTTTATTGTGTAACATTGGGTTGGCAACTAAGTTCCCGCCGTTTTTTAAAATTTTTTAAAAGTTTATTTTTTAATAAAAATTAACAACTAATTAATCAATAATGTATTCTCCCTTGTTGTTTACAACTTCCCAACGTTCAACAAGATTTGCAATACCTCGTTGGTAGAAATCACCCGGTTTCGACTCGAAAAATTTATCCATCCAACTGGATGGCCAGAACGAGGTGCGTCTTTGAGATCAAAATCTCCATTTTTGAACTTGGCATACCAATCACGAGCGGTTCTTTCAGCTATGGCACCCTCTCTATACACAGCACAAATGTCGCGAGCAGCCTTTTCTTGCGGCCTTAGAACCTTGATTAAAAATAAAAAGAAGGAGGTGTCGAAAATGCTCATTTTTTTCAACTTGACATTCCATTTTAATGGTCTGAAAATTAACATAAATTAACTCGAACAAAAAAACAAAACATAGATTCCGGGAGAACAAAACATCCTCTTTCGAATGATTTAAAACATTATGCCAAAAACATTTAATGACATGCGGAATGTTAAAATTGAAAAAAAACGGTGGGAACTTAGTTGCCAACCTAATACATTTATCTTATGCAAAAGGTAGTGAAACCTCTAATCATACCATATACATATAACCGACACGCTATATTCGATAGATTATTCTATTCACATTCGAAAAAGATTTATAGTAGTGCCAGTCAAACGTTCTACGAACATAAGATAAATATATAAGAATAACCTATGGAATATTCCAAATATTCTTGAAGAATATTCTTAAAATGTTAATTGGAGTGTCTTGTGCTATCTGGGTAAGCTGGGTAATACATCCACGAAACGAGCACGGAACGAACGCGAACGTTTGTTATCATTCGGCAGATGTACACGCCGAAGCAAGTGCGAGCAGAACGTTCGATTCGCGTTCGGCTCGACTCCGTCATGAGGCGGTACATCAAAGATAAAGGGGACAAACGCCTTCAGAACACGAACGCGAAATCTCCAAACGTTCGGTGTTTGCTTGCGGATGTATACCCAGCTTGGCGTAGGACAAACCGCGGGAGGTCGACAGGCGACGAATGTAAGATCGTTTTGCAGATGCCAAGTTCTGGGTAGGCGCCGGACCGTCCCCCTCGCCGCAGGGTATACGGGTGCCCGACGAGAACGGGAAGGAGCAGCCATTGCGCCGTTACGATCGCAAAACGATCGTGCTGACGTTACCGGGCGACCTGACCGTCCACCAGCTCGGTCACTTTGGGGTGTGGTGCGAGGCCTTCACCGTGGACTTCGGCCACGTGCAGATGCCGCATAATCTGAACGTACCGCCGTCCCTCAGGATGCTGGGAGTCTCGCCACAGGTATGTGTCATGTAAATCTTACAGTTAGCACCTTACAACTGAAGGGAGAATGGGGCAGTAGAGAAGTACATTAACATGTA
>NW_011967007.1:63151-65522 GCF_000949405.1 Vollenhovia emeryi | reverse complement strand
AAACATGTAGCTCCCCTAGTAGCACAATATATTGGCGCAACACTGGGAAATAATGTAAATCTAATACTTGGTCCAATATCGTAAGGTGGGCGCCTCCTCTTTAGCCGACGTGTCTATTCAGCGATACTTTTTGGTTCAATATTATATGTACTTTCAATGGAAATCCAACATTGGAGGAAAGTCCTCTAACACGAGATAACAGGTTTTCAACATTCATATTCAATCACAAATCTGGTTTTACAACGATTGTACGATCTAACAATGAATTTTCCACTAGACAGATTTCGCTCCGAGGACAATAAATTCACGATGAAACTCAACAGATGATGCCTATTAATTTAGCAGAAATCCTGCTATCTCATATTAGAAGCTTATCTTATAATATATGACTTTCCCATACATAATTATTATTGATATGCGACATTTACATTTATTCTATGGCCAGTATTGGCTTTATATTGGGAAATATCGACCAAAATCAATATTGAGCCAACCCATACAGCACAAACCTTGCAGTTACATTGCAGCTACATTACAGCAATGTTGCAATATTGTAGCAATGTTATTGCAATGTAACTGCAAGTTTTGTGCTGTACGGGAATGTAAAACCAATGCACTGTGCTAGCAGGGTTGTATCGCTTTGCGCAGCTATTTACAACCCTAGTAGCACAGACCAAACATTATAGGCTACATATTGGCCCAATATAATCAAATATATTGGACCAATGTTTAACCAACGTTTAGTCAATGCACTGTGCTACTAGGGAACCGGCGGTGATCGTGAATCGACTGCGAGATCGACCTTCCGATAGAAACCGTTCCTCCGTTTCTGCCTTCTTGTCCTCATCCTTGACTACACTTAACTACGAATAACTTTGACCAAACTGACAGCGTGAGAATGCGGTAGTCAATTTCGTTCCTCAAGGAACTTGGACATTCCATGTTACTCCGATTTTTAACGACGGACGGTACAGTCCTTCAATCTTGTATTTCACTGCTGGCAAGAGTACATTGCTAAATTTGACTCTCTTCTACGATTCATCATTGAAATACACTCGAATCTTTTTGCGAAGACGTGCTCGGAAATGAATTTGAAGAGAATTCGGGGCGAATGGTCGCGCGAACGGTTTCACAGCTCGAGAGAAGACTCGTGCCTGCGAGGTACCTTTGGCAAACGTTTCAGGACAGTTTCTCTGCCCCCGCAATTACCATATTAATTCGCCCGTCCGTATCGCTCGCTCTGCGCGAGTGCCCAGCCTCCCTGCAAATCTCTGTACGTGGATAAAAACCCTGTCTCTGTCCTTGTGTTGCAGAACGTGCACCGCGGAGGGCAGGGACAGTTGGGGGCGCTAACAAGTGCATACGAGATCTCTTCTTTCGCTTCCTCGTCGCCCTCCCCTCTCGCTATCTCGTTCGCGAGCTCGCTCTCGCAACAACACCATCGACCGACGACCTATCGGCCGCTCCTCCGCCGGGACGATCAGTTCCACGCAGTTCAAGCCGTGGAGCCTCTAAGGCAGGCGGAGTCCCCCGCCTCCGCGGGTTATCAGGAGCAATTTTATCGCACGGCCGACGTAGCCTCGTCGCCGACGTCGTCCTCGTATCGTCCTCAACCGTCGGCGCGCTCGCGCCTGCTCGAGCCGCAACAGAATTCGTACGCGAGGCTCTTGCACTTTCAAGGCGACAGGAGAATCGACTCTTTTGTGCGATACTGATGCCAGAACACGCCCCGGGCTTTTCTTCCACGCGACAAAAGATATTCCTCGTTCCTCTTGCGCGCCGCTCCGTTAAAAACAGAATCCCGATCTCGAGAAGCCACGAGGTTTTTACGTCTCGTAGCTTCATCGCGCTCTTTCAAACAGCGATATTTTACTGTATTCTTTTGTACCGAAATGCAAATCACTGCTCTCTAAAAGTCAATCGGTGGATTATCACTGAAAACAGTCACTGATTTACAGTTATAAGTGCACCACTGCAATTCCCAGTAGTATACTTGTAACTGCGAATCAGTGATAATTCACTGATTGACTTTTAGAAAGTGTACCACTTTGTTTATCGCGGGCTGCCGCTACACTGTTATTTTGTTTTCTTTTCAAATTGTGACGAAAATCATCACGGCAGCTTCTCGTACGCATCCTTCGTAAGTTTTGCGACACTCAACTTTTGATAACCGTGGAAGAATGAGGAATCTCTTGGATGTCCATCTTTTTGCCTTAATTAATGTCTTATATAAGATTTGCACCTGCTATATCTGGAAAGCCTCAAATTCTTTTTTTTTTACGTATGTATACAGGGTGTCTGATGCAAAAGTAGCCACTTTGCAAATAGCGGTAGATTGGGTTAAACTAAGGAGAAATATCATGTACCGAGG
>NW_011967007.1:56867-62489 GCF_000949405.1 Vollenhovia emeryi | reverse complement strand
ACCGTCTCCTGCATCCTCATTCGCTCAAACGTATAAATTTCTTTGTCGGTAACTATTGTTACTTTGTACCTCGGTACATGATATTTCTCCTTAGTTTAACCCAATCTACCGCTATTTGCAAAGTGGCTACTTTTGCATCAGACACCCTGTATATCTACGCGGGTGATATATAACATAATATACATGTATATATACGTATACACACATATACGATTCACGCGCGCATGTGTGTACTATATTTTTGATATTTTTGTACCCATTCTCTATATACTTATTATGTATTATACATGAAATAAACATATTTTTTACAATTCTGAGCTTTGCGTATATCCCCAAGCGCACGGAAAAAAAATATATATTGTATCAACACGATCAACGTAGTTGAAATAAAATCGTTGAAACAACATCAGTATTAACCCTTTAAGGACCGATGACAAAGATCTTTGTCATGAAACATTTTACTGCGCCTAAGTCCAGGCGTGTTCTTGATAATGAAAAAGGATGTTACTAGATGTATTAAAGTTCGCTGAATACGATCACGCAGTCAGTTTTTCCATTTTCCGCATCATAAACAAAACGCGGCTACTCGGAAAACGGTCTTTTTCCGACTTTCTGCGAATCTTTGTCGTGAAACATATGACCATCCTGAGGCTGAAAAATCTAAAAAAAAATGAATTCTGGTGGGAACTTATGTTTTTTTGGGTTGTTGAATATGAATTTGACGTGAGATTTTCGAAATTCAGAATGGCTGAATCAATATGGCGGGGTCAGTACTGTTGACAACACGGGTTTTTTTCGAACAAATATTATATGTATGACTTTGCTATTACTTTTACAGAGATTTTCAGAGGTGCTGAATATGAATGTTCCATTATAATTCAGAAATTGACATTGGTGAATCTAATATGGCGGATTGTACAGGATGTTTCAAAAAAGTTTTTTTTAAATTCCAACATGTCCAACAATCCAGAATTCCAACATGAAATTCGTATTCAGTACTCGCGAGAACCTGAATTCGCGAATAATTTGTAGTTGGAAAACCTAAACGTAGAGTTCGAGTGAATTTATAGGTATTCTTCCCGAAAATACGGGATCTTGATCAATTCGCCATATTGAATCCCCTGATGGAAAAATTTTGCTGAAAACGTAATGAAATTTGCTGAAATTTGGTTGAAAATCTCTTGCAATTGACCCAATTTCATTATCATTTCAGCAATATTTCATTAAAAAATTTATTTTCAGTAAAATTCTGCAAATTTCATAATATACATTTCAAATTTTTTTCACTAATTTTTAGTAATATTAATTAACTTTCATCTAATTTCACAGTATTTCATTGAATTTCATAACGAAACTTATGATTTATTTTGATATTATCAGGGATACCCTGATGGAAAAATTTTGCTGAAAATGTAATGAAATTGATGAAAAGTGAAATGAAAGTTATTGGAAACTTGTTGAAACCATTTCAAAATAAATCATAAGTTTCGTTATGAAATTCAATGAAATACAATTAGATAAAAGTTAATTAATATTACTAAAAGTTAGTGAAAAAATTTTATAACTGTATATTATGAAATTTGCAAAATTTTACTGAAAATAAATTTTTTAATGAAAAATTGCTGAAATGATAATGAAATTGGTTCAATTGCAAGAGATTTTCAACCAAATTTCAGCAAATTTCATTACGTTTTCAGCAAAATTTTTCCATCAGTGTCTGCTATCGTGAATTTCGGGAATTCAACATGAAATTCGTATTCAACATCACTAAAAACTCTCAAGTACAGATTTTCAGCGAAATATGTCGGATTTTAATTTTTGGGACTTTAGGCCCATTTTATGGATTTGGTTCGGTCCTTAAAGGGTTAACGAATGAAAAACATCAGATAGTTGTTTTAGTAATCTAGATATTTAGTTCGATTCTTAAAATTAAAATCCATAGCAAATACAATCGAGTGAATTATTTGTGTTCGTGGCAGCCCGTGACGTTAACGTTTAATTCAAGCAACTTTATTTTTTAAGATTTAACAGCATTTTTTGCCGTGCATGATTTTAACGAACAATAACTGTCTATTAACATTCGACTACTTATTACTCAATTACTTGAATTACTTTGTTTCGAGAGTCGTTCTCGTGCGAACGTTACAATTAAACGGAGCGTGAAATATCGAATAAATAAAAGAAGGAAGAAACGTTAATTAATTTTAACGTTTACGAGAACGGCTCCACCAGAAGGCAGTCTGCAATGTCGGGTAAATTGGCAGTAAAGTACCGCTTGAGCGTGCACGTGTCAGCGGCAGATAAAAATCGGACGGTGATGTGATTTCAGTCGAAGCTTAACTGCGAGGTCCTCGAGGACAGCTTGGCCTTCGAGGTACGATGGGCCGTGGCCGGAGACAGCATTGTCGTCCAGCTCGTTGCAAAGCTAGGTAAATATAGACAGCCGCGTTGAAAGCCGCGGCTTCGACGCTCCTCGGGACGAAGAGACGTTATTCGAAAAGTGCGTGGAGCTGGAGAGGAGAAACGTTCGTCTAACGTTAAACGCGAGTCTCTCACATGAGTCCGCGACTACAAAGCCGAATTCTGTCACGACAGATGCCGGACAATACATGTCCTTCGGAGTATCCGCGGACACGGAGAGGAGCACGATGGTCGGCGGGGACGTCACCGTGGCCTGGGTCGACAAGCAGACCCTGCAGGGATACGCCATCGATTACTTCCTGGACGCCAAGTCCCAGTGCTCGGGACGCCGCGGTAGCTGCCCGGACAGGCGTATACAGGTAGACGAGCGTGTCGGACTTAGGGCCTGAACAGAATTGGCTATCTTGTATTCTTAAGATACGAGACATGTGCGTTACCTTAAGCCAAGGATTAAAAACATAAAACATTGTCTTAGGGCCAGTTTCACAAACGTTGATTAACTGCTAACCAAAAGTTAACTGATTCTCCGTCTCTTCTAGATAATAAGATAGAGAAAGATAGGGAGTTGACTGAACTCTGGTTAACAGTTAACAGACGTTTGTGAAACTGGCCCTTTTAAGAGTACATATGCTTTGGTGAAGGTGAACTGTTTCTCATAGCGAAATATGACCCGTTCTCCCGCAGGAGAACACGGACTCGGTGCGGCTGTTGAACGCGGCGATGGTGAACGGCTACAGTATCGTCACATACCAGAGACCGCTGAAGGCCAGCGACGAGCTGGACCGGCAGATATTGACGAATAGATCGCAGGCTATAATCTGGGCGATCGGGCCGCTAAACGAGCGGCAGGAGGTCAGTTTTCACAGCCATTATCTGAGGACTGATCGGTTCATCGAGTTCGGCAGACCGCCCGCGTGGAATTGCCCGATGCCAGATCAGGAGCCTCCCCACGATGTTAACGAGACGGCGGGCAGCAATCAGGTAAGCGGCGGAGCGTAATCGAAAGCGTAATTAACACGTTCGCTACTTCCGCGATCACGCGTGACCGGCGCCTGACTTTTCCGCGGCGCTCTGGCGCGAACGGTCGACGCTGTCCAAGTGCGTTTTAAAGCGCTTTCTGGAAAATAAATATCATTTAACACAAAATTCTGAGTGGCACGAACAATGCAAGGTAAAAAGCGACTTGAGACACGCTCTTCATCGGGACATAGTCTTATTTAATCATACACTCATTGTCAGTAAAAAAAAGCGGTACACCTAAAATTTGTAAAAAAATCACGAAATTTCGTTTCGAATGACGATAACTACGCGAGTAATAATGATAGAAAGGTTTCTAAAAAAAGAAATTGAAGCTTGAAATCTCTACTTTAAGAATTGACATGTCAGAGTTTTGCAATAATTTTTTTCAAAATGGCGGATGACAAAACGAAAGCATACGAAATTGAAAATTTTCGTCCGAGTTTGCGACGATCCATGGCGAGAGGCAAGTATTGCAACTTAATGGGATAAAAAGCACGCGATGGTACAGAGTCTCCCCTTCAAAATGCTTTTTTACTCGTTTCGATACGATGATTTTTCGCTGAGATATGTGCATTTGAATAAAAAGGCCGGTTTTTACTTTAAATGCGCATATCTCAGCGAAACATCATCGTATCGAAACGAGTAAAAAAGCATTTTGAAGGGAAGACTCTGTACTATCGCGTGCTTTTTATCCCATTAGGTTGCAACACTTGCCTCTCGTCGTGGATCGTCGCAAACTCGGACGAAAATTTTTCAATTTCA
Source organism: Vollenhovia emeryi (assembly GCF_000949405.1). NCBI lineage: Eukaryota > Metazoa > Arthropoda > Insecta > Hymenoptera > Formicidae > Vollenhovia > Vollenhovia emeryi. The sequence continues at coordinate 58,286 of NW_011967007.1, read as the reverse complement.
CATGCTCTCGTTTTGTCATTCGCCATTTTGAAAAAAATTATCTCGCAAAACTGATGTATCGATTCTTAAAGTAGAGATTTCAAGCTTTAATTTCTTTTTTGAAAAACCTTTCTATCATTCTTACTCGCGTAGTTATCGTCATTCGAAATTTGGTAATTTTTTGACAAACTTTAGGTATACCGTTTTTTTTTGGACTGATTGTATTACGCACTGTTTTAGGCTTTCGATGGAAATTCTATTGCGACGTATGGTGAGCAAAACTCGCTGAACAACGTGTTAATTCGTCGTGTCAGAGTCGCGAGTCTAATTGTTATAAGTTAGGGAAGAAAAATTGTTCTGTACTCTCTAAAAGTCAATCAGTGGATTATCATTGATTTACAGTTATAAATATACCCCTGCAATTTTCAGTAGTATCCCAGTGAGAAATGATTCGTCGATCGATGTCGAAACGATGTCGAATCGACGTCGTTTTGACATCAATCGACGAATCATTTCTCACTGGGATATTCATAACTGCAAATCAGTGACTATTCACTGTTTTCAACGAAAGTTCACCGATTGGCTTTTAAAGAGTACATAATAATATTGTTTTCACTCTGGTACTGATACTATCTTTTGGAAAATACATTGAAATAGGCCATCGTCGTCACGAGAAGGCCGCAACGTGTACCGGCGACTCCTGCACCGGCTTCAACGAACGACGCTTGGGAGATACCACCGATTCAGTGTTACGAGCCGGACGACGGTATCTTCTACGCGCAGCTGGGACCTACCGGAGGAAAACACGGCTACCCGGCTATTACCGGTACCGAACCAGACGATAATCTCGATGCGAGGGATATCGTCTCTCGACTTGAGTCAAAAAGTTCTGTTCCGCGTAACGTGATTTACACATGCACGGAATTTATCCTGAAAATCGTGTAATCGTGAGAAAACGTGGAATTTTTAAGAACTTAATGCGAGTTTTTTGAAATTTTACTAGTAAAATGTATACTAAGAATACATTTTGATAAAATTTTACTACACATTTTACTAAAATGTCTAATAAAATTTCAAAAAACTGTCAAAATATTACAATGCTCAATCGACAGAGAAAATCTCTCCCTCGATACAAAATTAGACTTCGCTAAGTAATTTAAAAATCTAATCGGCGCTGCTTTCGTAAACACTGTAAGATTTATTTATGTCTTACCTTTTACGTAGAAAGTATGTGAAACGGATTGTATATATTTTTTTTATGATACTCGTCACATAGTTTTGGAGATTCGGGGCACATTTAGACTTTCGCGAAGCTAATCAAAATTCGCACGGCACTCAATCCGCGAAGAAAGTCCTCGCGCGAGTCGCAAGAAAGCCACATCGCGTCTGCACTCCAAACCGGTCTTCGCTTCACTTTCTCCAGGTCACGTTGGCTGGGGG
>NW_011967007.1:40892-56634 GCF_000949405.1 Vollenhovia emeryi | reverse complement strand
AAGATACACTTTCGTCGTGGAAGGCGGCGAGGATCCCAATTTCCCGGCGCGTTATCATCCATTCTACATCACCGACGACCCGATAGGCGGCTACTATCACAAAACGGCCGAGGAGAAAGCGGTAAATCGTCTTGCATGCAAAACGTTCCCGGAAGAAAGGAACATTAGTTCTGTTTTTGATTTGCAAAATGTTAAAATGGACTTGCTATATTTATAGTATAATACTTCCGCGGTAAAGCAAGTGACTGAGAGAAGCCCCCCACGTTGCCGTGTAACTCGGATCTCGAATCTCCCCCAGTTAAATATATAGCTATTTAACCCTTAAACTACACCCGGGGTCCAGGAGACCCCAACAAAAGTTTGCGTTTAAATATCTCCTATATAAAATGTGAAGTTGGGACTTATGGCGCCATTTGTTGTTAGTTGATGTCTTCCTTTTTAAGACTACACATTAGTTGTGGGTCCCAAGGTGCTAGTTGACTAGTGACAGCCGTTCAAAGTAGACGCTTTAAAACGCTGGGGTCAATCTGACCCCCTGTGTAGTGTACGAATATTGGGAGGAATTTTTTCATAATTTTTTTTTGTTTAATTTTAATGCATTTCAACTAGAAAAATGTAAGTATTAATTTAAATACCGTGTGATTTTTTAAATTAGTTATTAACATAAATTATAATATACTTTTAGATGGCGTATAATTTGAGAACTCGGAGCATACGCCAGATTGCTGTATTGAAATAATGTATTCAACCTTTATTTATCATATATTTTGTAAAAAAAACATTTTACACGCAAAAGACGAATAATATAATTAATTTTTCAAAGAATTTAAAGGACTCAGAGGTTCAAAAATATCACTTCGGCCGGGGTTTTTCGCAATAAATTTAGAATAGAATATTTAGACACTACCATCCTGTCACGGCTCTGAGTCCTTTAAATTCTTTGAAATTTGTGTTTAACACATACGAGTCTTACTAATTTATTTAATTAATTTTTATTGCAATGACCAGTAAAAATGTGCCTTCAATTTTTCCGAAATATCACACCTTCGGTTGTCAAAGTAAATACCTTTTTTGGGATGAGTATCCAGTTAAATTTTTAGGTTAAAATATTATAAATGAAAAAGTTATTGAATTTTAAGTAAAAAACGGCATTTTCTGAGCTTCTTTCTACATTTTAATTGTTTTAAATTATTGCAATCATTATTTATGGCTCGAACCAAGTTTATCCTTATACATGTTAATGTTAATATAACATGTCTAATTTTTTACAACATCAAAAAATGAATAGTATCATTGCAGCAATTGTTTAAACTAGCGAGGGTCAGATTGACCCCATGTGTAGCGTATGTCTCAAATAGATAGTGTGTAGTTTAAGGGTTAATAATCTTCACGAACTGAACGATGTCCTTGATAGAGAGCGTAGACGCCGGCGCGAACAGAAAGACCCGGATGAAACGCGAATCGTAACGGTCGTTCGCTCTCTGATCTTGACAGAAAGTGAAGATATTCGCCGGCGTGCGCCGGCAACGCGGCAAGGTCACCCCCACGGGCGTGGGTCGCCTCTGCAACTGGGTGCACGATGAAAATGCACCGGAGGCGGACGAGTTCGCGTCCTTCGGGGCTTACCAGCGCACCCTGACCCTCTTGTGTGACCACGGCGAGCCGGGCATCGTGGAGTGGACACCCGACGAGCACACCCCCGACACGGTGTACTATCAGGTAATCCGGCATCTGGATATATTTCTCATCTCGCACCGGAAGATTCCGCAAGTCGGTCCTTTCTCCTCTTTCTTCCAGTGCTTCACGCATCGTTACCTGGGCTGGAAGATCAACGTTCTCGACAGCTGCGACGCTAGCGAGGCGTCGGCGCAGCCGGCGGCCAGCGAGAAGCACGAGGTGTACGCGGAGCCGGACCAGGACCGCCAGGACCTGGAGTACGGCGCGAGTATTGCCGTGCCGAGCAAGGTAACGCCAACGGCGGAGTTCCTTCATCAACAGCATGCCCATCATTCTCACCGCGAATACGGCCACCGTTACCCCCATCATCATTCGGCGACTAACAGCAAGCTAAGCGTCTCGCATCCGCAGCTACTAACGAATAACAATTACGATCGCTTGCAATCATCATCATCGTCCGAAAGCTCGTACGGGGCACGTCCGAAGGACGCGCATCGCGCTGACGAAGCTCTGCCACGGCAGCAGCAGCAGCAGCAGCAGCAGCAGCAGAAGCAGCAGCAGCAGCAGCAGCAGCAGCAGAAGTCGCAGCAAAAGCAGCAACATCGCTCGACCACGATCGTTCACGAACCGTCATCATCTCTTCACGCTGGAACTCATCTCACGGAGCTCGCGCGGGATATTCAGCATACCGCCACTAACCAGGAATTGTCTAACCTCGTTGCAGATCACCAGCGACCGTCACTGAGTCACGGGACGAGGTTGCCCTACGTAACGGCGGCCATCAGCAACACCCAGCTACCGTTTTCCCGAGCGCCGCATCATTACGCGAGCAATTACCATCACTACGTCCGCCATCAGCTTCCTCCGCCCCCTTCTCGTTACTATCATCAGCCCGAACCGCCGAGGACCCAACTGATGATCATCCGCCGACCGGTGACAATAACGCGCCATCCGATGTTGCAGACGTTACAGCAGGCCGCCAATACGATAACGGGCGCGTTATCCTTGCCGTTCCCGTTCTCGTTCCCGTCCTCCTCGCCGCGGCCGATCCTCATCGAGCGCAAAAAGTCCGTTTACCGGCCGCCCGTCGCAATAACGACGCTGAAGGCGATGCTGAAGACGACTCCGAGGACGACGGCCGACAAGCCTACGTCCGAGAAACTCGCGGCGAAGATCGACTCGAAGCAACGCGCGAAACTCGAGGCGAAGGTAGGCTTGGGCTCGGAGATTTCCTCCGAGAATCATTTGGGTTCGTCCTCTTCCTCCTCCTCCTCCTCCTCTTCTTCTTCTTCCTCGTGGAAGCTTCTGAAACCCGCGCGCAACACCGGCTTCAATCCCGACTCCATCGTCATCGAGAGCGGCTTCAAACCGATCATCAGAAACGTCGTCGACCGAGCGCCCGTCGATGTCGCGCAGAAGAGGCTCTCGGCGGGGTCGTGGCAGGACGGGCTGCTCAGGAAGAGCGGGGATTATCGTACGATCGACGAGTTCTCGCCCGTTTTCGTGCCGTCGCTGCCGGTGACGGCGTCCGCGATCGACGGCGGCAGAAAGCGGAAGAAGAAGCCGTCGCCAGCTACGCGCGTCTCCCCGCCTCGCCTGGACGATCTCGACGACATGGAGATGGCGGCCGACCTCAGACTGGACACCTATTATCTCCCGCCGATCGGGAGGACGCGGCCGGAGCAGCTGCCGTCGTCCTCTTCCTCCGGCGTTCTGGTCACCTACGACGGTAAGAAGCTGCGGGACCCCACCGGCTTGGCCAGGTCCGTCTCGGACGTGGAGCATCGCGGCAAGGGCCGGCTGACCTCGGACATCCTCAGCAGAACGCCGCAGTTCGGCAAGTTCCAGGGCGAGCTGCCGCCGCTGATCCCGGGAGAGATGCGCGCGAACGACTCGATCCCGCCCTCGTACGGCAAGAAGAACCGTCTGCCGCTGCTCGTCGATCTGCCGCCGCGCGAGCTCCTGTCGAAGACCAGCACGAGGTTGAAGCTGGTGGAGAGGTCGAAGAGATCGCCGCTGGACGTCGGCCGCACGATGTCCAGCGCGGACTTTCAGCGCGGCGGCGATCGGGTCGAATCGGTCAGCGGCGGCGGTGCGCGCCTCAGCAGCCTCGGATGGGTCGTTCTGCTCGCGATCGCGGCGCGCCCCGCGATCTGAGAGATCGCGGTGACCGGCACCCCCTGTCCTCCGACGATGGCACGGCGTGTCCTCGACGGATAGGCGCCGGGAGGAATCGGAAGACGATCGTCTTGGGAGCGCCCGCGCGGCTCACGGCGGCACAGGATCGTTCGGGACATGGTGGAAGTATACAAGGTGAACCATTCCCGTGGACGCGCAGTAGCCTAAAAGTAGTGGGGACGATCCGTCCAATAAGAGCCGTGCTTTTTTGCGGATACCTCTTTAAGATTAGGTTGGGTTATGATTTGTTTGACCGTTCAAACTGCCGCCACGCAAAAAAGCACGCCGCTTATTGGCTGGAAGGAAGATTATACCCCCTCTCTTTATGCGCAATGGTTCACCTTGTATATTTCCACCATGGTTCGGGAATAGTAGACGATAATATTCTTCAACTGCGTTAACACCGGGGAAGGCATTACTAACCATTGAGAAAACCCGCTGGTTTCCTATACAGTAGTACAATCCGCCTGTCAAGCTCGCGTCTCGCGATTCTGGTACCTCGATCCACCCTCAATCGTGTTCTTTGCGTAGACTACCGTTAGCCGCTGCTCCCTTCTTTAGGCCGAACTCGAACTTGTATGGTTTGATGACGCTGACACTTTTATCGCGCTCTTTTAATTAATGAAGAAAATAGAATTTTATTAACTTCACGTATGTCGATACGCGCATTAATTTTTCTATTGCAGTAATAGAATTAATTGTGCAATCTAAGTATCTGGTATCAGAATTATAATCGTGTGCAAAAAGATATTAAATGTTATCGCTAAAAGAAAGTAACATAAAATATATGTTGGAGAGTCAAGAGCCAAAAGAAACAAGCAATATAAGATGTTGTCGTTAAAAATTTATAATTTATTGTCTGACGGTAAACTAAACGTTATGTATACGTTTCGATTTTACTTTGTAAGTCTTTTTAGTACAATAATTAATAGAAGAATAAAAATTATATAAAAACTGAAAGTCAAACGTGTCAACATAATTTTAAAATGAGTAAAAATTAATTCGATTCAACTTATTTCTTCCATTAATTATTATGCCGAAGAAGACTCGGTGAGGTTGAAACCCATACAGCACGCATGTCTAAGGCCCAGTTTCACCAAACATCGTTTAATTTTAATCTTGGTTTAATTAACGTACGTTTGCCTTTTATCTAAAGTAAGAGTCGAACAGAGACCGAGAACGAATTAAGCTAAGTTTAAAGTTAAGCGACGTTGGTGAAATCGAGCCTAAAAGACGCCTTAAAGATGTCTTAAAGATACCTTTTAGACATACGTGCTGTATGGGAACGTACACAATATTTAGTTTATCATCGGTTAATTAATTATACACTTTTTAATGACAACATCCTATATTGCTCGCGGTTATATTTTCCTGGCCTTAAATTGTTTACATATGTTATTACATATAACGAGAACGGAAGATATTGTTCTTGCGGTGCATGAACATTGAACGTGTCGCAATCCGTCGCGTAAAGAAGTTGTAACAATGATCTGGGAGAAGTGCGAGCTTATAATCACAATAAATGTGTATTTTCTAGTATCGCGACATTACGATGCATAACGCGATAATTGATATAATTCCAAGGGAAAAAAATCACGATTAAACCAGATAGAAGAACACAGACGTGAAAGCCCGATCGAGTTTTGCAAACATCGGTTTACAGCTGGTGCAGGAGGCGTTTGCAGCAATAGGCACTTGTTGAGTTTTGTGCTGGCATATATATTTGTAAATAAGTTAAAATATTTGTTATAATAAAGGTAATCTTGACACAGTTGTCTCCAAGTTGTTGTGTGCACTGTCCTGTTTCTCGGTAGAATCAAGAAAAGCTCGACCTATAGATTCTACTTGAAGAAAATAGTAAAAATTTTTGACAAACTTTTTCTCTCGTTTCATTTATTACCTTAATAAAATTTACAATTGGCTTAGCGCAAATTAATGAACTGAGTATTAAAAGAGTGTAAAGTGTAATGTAAGTCATTTTCATCACATTAGTTTTTTTTTCAAGTAATTGTCACAGAATTTTTTATTATAGTTCGTTTGCGCAGGAATTAAGAACTACTTGTATAAGTTATATGCGCAAATACGATATCAAGCAAGGTTTTATTGTATACAATAAAAAAAACAACTTACAAAACGATCACACACGCAACTAGTGTACACAACATTAACATTAGAGTACGAGAAAAAACCGATAGAAGCTACTTGTCACTAGTTATACAAAAAAGAAAAGATAATTTATGTACGATCTCCAACAACGCTCATTTTTATCCGTTATCTATTATTGCATATAAATTCACGATAATTCGTATTTTTACGAGACGCCCGCGTAGGGGTTTTATTTAAATGGGCTATAAGAAGAATCAGAAATGTTAATTGCGTAAAATTTGAAACATAAACTCTTTTAGAAATAATATCAGCATGTGATTTTTAGAATTTTTATACTGGCTAGTTTTTAAGAAAACTTATAAAAAAAGGTTAAGACTTTTTAACGAAAAACTCGATGCTGCACGTATATCAATTGTCCACAAAAATGACCAATAAAAAAAGTTAAGAACTGAATTAATTTATATTTAATATAAAAAGAATATATTACATTAAAAGTATCTTTAGATTTAAATACCACGAACAGTTGTCTTGCAGTGTTAAAATTTGCATTGCAATAGAACCGCAGTAAATGTTCTCAGAAATTAAACGGTGAAAAATCTACAAATATTCATCTACTGACATTATTTATAAAAAAAGCTTATGTTTTACATTTTATGCAATTTTTAAAATTTCTGATGCTTCTCACAACTTTTCTAAGTCTCTGTGAAAAGAAGCAATAGAAAATCCTACATATATAAAAATTATTTTCCAAAGTTTCATCAATTTGACCGCTGCAGAAATATGAGCGTAAAACACACACGCATACTTCACATCCATGTCATCTGCTGCACGTTTAACGTTCACGAGCACAAACTGTACATTCCGTAATTTTATTTACGACTTCCGCGCCGATATTGCGCGAGTGAATGATTTTAAAATACCGATTTCTGTCAATAAAAATTTCGGACCAGTTACCATTAGAACATAAAAAAAATTCGGAAACTAGTGGAAATCAAGACGATGACATATGATACCAGATCTAGATGTAATAATGCAGATCGACCTTATCGGTCGATCATTGTACTACAAATTTTTTTATAATTTACGGGATTGTTAAAAAAAATTTAACGTTCCAAATGATGGAAAACGTACAAGATGTAAGAAAAGACAGCTTTAAATTGTATCAAAATATAAAAGTTTTAGAACGCGTTGCATAAATCTTTTTCGAATAGAATAATGGTGTATAAAAATTGTTATGTTTGCCATAGAAAATTCATAAAAATGATAAATTGATAACTGATTCATAAAAATAATAAGTGATTTTTCGCTGTTTACGATCTGATATACAATGTCTGATGACTGATCCAAAACTTGGAGGATACACGGGTGTAATTCGTATCGAACAACTAAACGGTAAAACACTTTAAACGCAGAGATTACTATCTTAATACATAATCGTCAACATATTTACACATTTATATATATATTACAGGACATGCCATCCCCCTTTTCCCGTTCTTAATGATACAAGTCTAATGACAGGTTTGAATTATCTTTCTACAACTTTAGGTAATATACAGAGTTTTATATATCCAGTCGTATTATCTCGGTGATAAAATTGATCCTTATAAATGATCGACAGCATTTGCTATACATGTAATATTGCAAATCAACTACTGTACTATTGCGACGGTAATTAATTTCATCCCGGATTATAAGTAATCCGATTATACTCCTTTTTATTGTGTTAAACACATTTATAGTACAATGTACTGCAGATGTTCTCGGCAAAGCGCAACGGAATATAGCCTTCTTATTAAAGGCCATTATAACTTTGACGAACATAAAAATTTTCACTTACAAAAGTACTAAAACATTTCGTGATATTGTTATGCCGCAATGCCATTTTCGTCGCTCTCGTGGACAAAAATTTCAACTCAAGTAACGTACATTGCATGTAATTTAAAGGGTGTAATGTAAATTGATTATAATAGAAAAACATGATTTTCTTAAATACATCATTCTTGCAAAGAGTCACGCTACAGTTTCGAATTCGACTTGATGACCGATTTTCGAATTCTTAAAAAATTGCAAATTACAGCACTGTTATCACACGCGTTATACGCCAATGTAACGTGTGTAAAATAGTTGCCAATTTTTATTTGCTACAATCTATTAATACGTGTTTACGAGAGAAAGCGTTGGACAGGTGTTACGTGCAAAGAAGAAATAAGAAATGAAGAATGTTCCGCACTTTCTACCATTAGCGACCGTTTTATTGGACACGAACGAAAATTCTGACGACTAAAATGAAGCTACGGAAACTTTAATGCCAAAATGCCAATTCTGGACTGGACGAAAATGTGATAAAAAAAAGTTTATTACATATTTGGACATGGTGCGGGTTTACAACACAATCAGTCACCGGTTGTATTTATTTTCATCGATACAATATGTATATGTACGCATTTTTATGCACAAGTGGCAATTCTTTGACCAAAACTTCGTTTTCAAGGAAATAAAAAATTTTTTCAAATTTCTTTCCCAAGAAAAACAAATTAATCAAAGAATTTGCCGTGAAATATAATGACGTAAAAGCGGAAATCATGGAATTATTTTTCTCGTTAAGAGACTTTTTAGACAAGCTGTGTTCTCAATTTATTTATATAATTCGTTAATAGAATCAAACACAATACAATGTTCGGTGCTTCTGTAAAGCAATGCATTACAAATTAAGCACACACTTATTTCTTGATTTCCTACGTTTTTTTTTATCAATCAGAGATAGGTGATATAAATGTTCATTATTTGAATACTCATATCCTTCGTTTTTATCGTTGCATTACAAGCTTTTCCTATAATAATGTTAATAAATAAGAATAATAGCTTTTAAACAAAGATTTTTTTAATCGATATACATTCCTACTTTGATATACTTTTTTTTTCGCACGATCTCTACCAATAGAATAAAAAAAATCTAGATATATTTTTTTACGAAAACAAAAACAGAAATCACGTCATATCTAAACGAAGAAGGAAATTAAAGCTCACTAATAAAGTTGTTTTCTCCACGAGATAATTTCTATTAATAATCATTTTGTTCTTTAATGCGAAAATTATACTAACGCGTTAGAATATACGAATTAAATTATTCAAACCACGCTTTATATGTACATGTATGAATGATATACTTGGTGCCTTTGCAAATAAAATATTTGATACTTTACATCTGTAGGTCGTGATCGGATGAATTTGCAGGATTGGTAAATTATAGCAGCGCGTTTTTACGCGAGGAGATAAAATCACTGCGAGGATAATTCATCGAGCAAATATAAATGATACAAACAGTTAACTTGATGCACGAAATAATATCAAGAAATTGACCGCGTTATTAACACGATTGTTAACGTATTGCGTTTTTTTCCATCCATTGTTCGTATCACCAATACCATCGATAAATTTAATAGGTAAAGAGATGCGACAATTGTTTATTTAATACGTTTTATCGTGTGCACGCGCACGAATCATGCCGTCGCGAATTACATACACGGACGTGCAACTAAGAACAGCGGCAAAGCTTACTTCTTCTGAAGCCTAAACATAAAATAAATATCGCAAAACTTTTCTCAAGATGGAAAGTGTAATTAAGCAGTAGAAAATGTGGAACCGTGTACATATCTATACATGTATTATATACCCCATACTGATATAATATATATTAAATAACATTCATTAAAAAGGCATATATACATATATATATATATATCAAGTAAAAATATAATTATATGTATATAATTTCATATATATATATAATCATATAAATTATATAATATTAACAAAAAGATCCTCACATATGTTGCATAATGAGCGTGATCTTGTATACAAAGCGGCAAAAATATATCTACCTACCAAGAGACCTATCAATGAAAAAATAACAAAGTGCCTAGAGCAAATTATCTATTTAGCTAAACCACCGGCTGGTGCCAGACGATCTTGCCGCTGAGGCAACCGGACACAAGCAGGTAGTGCTTAGGTGAGAATTTCGTGCTAACAACAATATCGGAATGGCCAATGTGTGTCGCTAACTCGTGGAGCTGCATAGACTCGTTGGCGGGTGGAACACAATTAGACAGCTCGGCGCAATCGCTGGAGAACGCCAGCAATCGTACGCCATAACCGAACGGCGAGCATATCAATCTACCGTCGGCCGAGAAACACAGTTCCTTGATGTAACCGGAGCCGACATTGGGCTCCTCGATATAATGCGTCAATCTGGGTGTGTTCTGGTGGATCTCGTGGTTCCGCGGTATCGCGTACGTGGTCTGGAAGTTTTGCTGGTTCTGCAGATTCTGCACCCGAGTACGGTCGCCGATTATCACGACCGTGTGGGACGACCGAGGGAGATTCACGCTCACGCCGTTATTCGACCTGGGTAGCCAGTCCCTTCTCTCGGCGGCGGGATAAAACTGTCTCTCCCGTTCCCTACGAAGTCGGGCCTCCCTGATTGCCACGAGCGCCTCCCACACGTCCGACGTGCTTACGTGCAGCTGCACGTTGCCGCTGGTGAAATTGTCGATCATGTTACGCCGCCGCAAGTCGTCGAGCTGAGAGTGTGGTCTGGGAGATCTATAATCGTTCTCCTCGGACGCGTCGTGCGCACTGTCGTTATCGTCGACATGCCGGTCCTCTGCTCGACCGTCGTCGTCGTGAATCGCGTTTATCCTGGAGTCGGCGGCGGCGGCGCTCGTGCTCGAATTCACCTCGACCATGTTGAGGCTCGTTCTCAGCGCGTTTCTATCCAGGCGCGGAACTCTCGATTGGGATCGCAGATTTCTACGCGCTATTACCTGCCAGCTCGTCAGCGACGACCTAATCGACGACGGCGCCGCGTCCGCGGACACGTGGATAGGCGAGTCGAATGAATTGGACCTTACGTCTTGCACTATCCGGGCGCGATTCCTATTTTCTATCAGGAAGGAAGACGTCATACCAGAGCGCGACGATTGCGACTGAGGAAAGTCCTCGAACTCGTCCACGTTCAGTCTCGTCAGGCGGCCCTTCTCACCCTCGTTCACCTGCTCCACATTGCTGGACGCCTCGCGTTCTTGTATGTCGTGAATGCAGGTCCACTGCGGGATAAATGGGTCGATGAGACTCAACGGCGGTTAGTAAACGTTGGTAACGCAATGCGCGATCTGACACGCGCGCAAACGAACCTCGGATTTTTCACCGCTGCTGACGTTTCGGGACAAGGCGCACCATCCCTGCGGGTGAACTTGCAGGCTCGATATCACCTCGGCGTCGTCGCCTGCGGGGAAATCGGTGAGGAACTCTACCCGATTATGGGTACGAGTGTGAGCAAAAAGGTGTGTGTAACACGCCGCGATAGGTATGGTGGTTTGGGACAACTGCATCAGTCTGTACATATTTGGCTGCAAGAACAGTACGATGAGAGCCACTCGAGGGCCGTCGAGCTCACGAGAGCGTGAGAGAGTGAGGAATTGGAGGGACAAGTACCTTGAATCCCGCCAAATCCTGACTTAGCGTACTGAGCTTGAGATTATGGATTATGATGAGATATCCTGAAGTGGTGCATATTAACATTTTGCTAGTGTCGGGAGTAAGTCTCGTTCGCATTAGTCCATTCGTATGAAACACACGATTGTACACAAAGCTATTTTCTGTAAAACTGTAAGACGCGGCGATTAGTTGTGCAAACACGAGAGGACGAGTTACGCGACTGTCTCGTTACCTATTGATATCCCAAGTATATATGCTACCGTCGAAGCCACTGGTCAGCAATAAGCTGTCGCTCGGACTGTACTCTATGTTCTTAACCCAATTGGAGTGTCCCTGAAGAGTCCTTATCCTTTGCTTCAAGTTCCTGGCGTCCCACAAAGCGACCGTACTGTCGTCCGAACAAGTGGCGAACATACGCTGGTCCAGAAACCTAATTGACAAGAATATTTCACACATCTCTACCGTTCGCCGTCCTCCTCCTCCTCCTCCGCAACCATACCAGGGGTCTTAGGCGAATCGTCTTACAAACCTTACACAATTGACGCAGTCATTGTGAGCGTTATCTATCGCATGTATCAACTTCCTACATAACGGGTCAAACATTAAAATACTCTTCTTCTCGCATGCCGCCAGCAGGAGGGACCTGTAACATTGGCCAGACGTGAGACCGAGCGCCGGGGCGACCGAGGCGACACGACGTCGCTGAGACACGCTACCGACCCGTCTGGCGAGTACTCCAAGTTGAAGACGCCGCCGTGCCTGGCGGCGGTCAGATTGTCCCCGTGGTCCCACGAGGTGGTGGGCTGTACGGAGGAGTAGAGAGTCCTGTGGAAGTCGTCGCTGTGGCCCAGCGGGAACCTGACACCCAGCTCGCGTTGCCTTAACCAGAGACTGTTCGGCGTCTGCTTGATCCTTATCTTCGGCATCTCTCAGCCGCATCCAATCGAACGTGTCACCGCCGGCGACGGTCGGCGAGATGGGCCGAGCTCGTCCGGAACCAGAGGCTCGGCGCGGCACCGGAACTCGTCCTCTCTCCTTCCTCTTTCTCCCCCTTCGACGGCGCGTTCCAGTCGGCGATCACCTCGTCGCGGACTCGCGGTGTCCCATGGGGAGAATGGACAAGCCCGACAAAACGGTTCAAGGTTCAACGGGCGACCTAGGTTAGGTGCGAAACGCTACGCGCGATATTACACGTGACTCACCGCGGTCATCGCCACCCGACACCGCTCGTCGGTCGCGACACGATCGCGGCGTGGCGTGAGAAACGCCAGCGGATGGATCCAGTCTTTCCGTGTCGTCCTCGTGTCGTGGACAGAAAAGGGCCCCGACGGAGTTCAAATCAATTTTAAAAATCTGACATAACACAGATCAGCGCCATCTTTGCTGCTGATCCGCGCTGCCTGTCATCGCCCGTCGACTATGCGCGCGCGACCATCGACATCGATATCAATCGATATCGCCGTCGCGCGATTATTAGAAACAGCGGGAGCAACGTTCTCCGATCGGTGTTCCGGCAGATGGCTGAAAAGGAGCATGCGTTGCGTGAGAATGTAAAATGTAATTAAGGAAAAGGGGACGTTCTTCTTAGGCGTTTTCTCTCTTTATCTTTCAAGCACTTCGCTTTCTCTCGTTCTCTTTCTTTTAGTTCGAGCGTTCAATTCGCCGAGGGGACCGCTCTTGAAAAATGCTTCTGCAGTTGCGCAAATAAAACTTTTAATTGGCGCAATGGAAAACATAATAAATAAAATACCAAGGCATTCTTAATATAGCCCGTTTTTCATTCACTTCTCCTTCGAATCTTCATAGTCGACGAACCTTCACTTCCCAGTGAGAAGGCTGATGTCAAATCAATGTCGATCCGCCCATACGGCACAGAAATATTGCAGCAACATTGCAGAAATATTTCTTTGCAACATTGCAATATTGCAGAAATGTTGCAAAATGTTGCTGCAACACTGCTGCAATCTTGCAAATCAATTTCCCAGCAACGGTAAAATGTCCGCCTTCAGAAATATTGTTACGTAACGTTGCAACAATGTTGCAATAAAATAATTGGTAAATATTTACCCTTACATAGCACCCGCCAATCAACTTCCGTTTGACCTTGATGTTGACCTTGACCCCCAAGGAGGTCAAGGTCATTGCCCATTCCCGTCGCTCATTGTTTGTTAAAAAGTTATGAAGAAAATAAGTTTGTATCGGGTTTGCGTATTTCTGTAAAGCACAATATTTTTGTGTGCGTATGGACTTACAAATGATGGAAAATTATCTGCTCTACAGAACAGTTAACCCGGGTTAAATATATACAGGGTGTCTGATGCAAAAGTAGCCAACTTAAAAATAGTGGTAGATTGGGTTAAACTAAGGAGAAATGTCATGTGCCGCGTTCACCAAATATATTTATGATTCAATGCCAAGTACATTTTCGTTTAATGGATATATCTGAAACATAATATCAAAGAATGTATTTAAACGAACAGGAAAGTCATACATCCTTTTAAATAAGAATTCTGCTAAATAATGTTCGTAATGCTTTTCAGATATCCCATACTTTGGAATTGCTGCTCGCATATCATTTGTATTTTCCATATTTTCCATCATTTGTAAGTCCATACGCACACAAGAATATTGTGCTTTACAGAAATTCGCAAACCCGATACAAACTTATTTTCTTCATAACTTTTTAACAAACAATGAGCGACGAGAATGGGCAATGACCTTGACCTCCTTGGGGGTCAAGGTCAACATCAAGGTCAAACGGAAGTTGATTGGCGGGTGCTATGTAAGGGTAAATATTTACCATATAATTAAACTTAATTACTGTATAATGGTATACAGTTTGCTAATCGAAAAATATATGTAAATTAACGCAAAAAAATATTATTACGTACAAAATATTTAGTCCAACAGTATATTGATACATTTTCTATTTACTTGGCTCTTGTTCGTCTCTCTTTAAACCTGAAGAGGATCGTAATTCACGATCGAAACGTCGTTAATGTAACAACGTGAATAAAAAGCCAGATACGTCAAAACAGCTGTATTAATTTATAAATATCAAGTTTAATACTTTAAATCACAATATGTACAATCATAATTAGAGTTTAAGACATCTCATTTAATAAAATATAAATGCTTCATACATTTTTTATCTATAATCTATATTGCATTATATAAAATAAAAGTGAAAAACGCAATTTAAATGAATCTTGAAAAGAAAAATATTGCAAGAACTATTGGCTTCTGCACAACAGGACGCGGAAAATTTACCGCGCGGCATGAAGCAGTAATAGCCAATCATTCTTTTGCTCTTACAAAAAGTGATAAAATAAAAGTAAAAAACGTAATTTAAATAAATCTTGAAAAGAAAAATATTGCAAAAACTATTGGCTTCTGCACAACAGGACGCGGAAAGTTTACCGCGCGACATAAAGCAGTGATAGCCAATCATTCTTCAATAAATCGACAGTCGAGAAACAAAAGACAAAACTCGCGCGAAACATTAACGTCCAAGACCGAACGTCCTGTAGACGTCCAAAGATTGACCACTGACGGATGTCTGAAATGAGATATATATGTATATGTATACCATGGACGTCCGTTTCATGTCCATGGACGTGCGGATGTATAATGGACATAAAATGAACATCCATAGGATGTCCTGTGCTATTTGGGAAGTACTTAATAATTCGCGCATTATTGGTATCAACGAAAATAACATTATAAAATTCTCGTAATTAGGAACATTTTTTTAATAGAAAATATAGTATTTTTATAATTTTTAAACATTGCTGCAATATTGCTATCGAAAGTTTGCAATTTTATAATATATTCATGTTTATCTGTGACAAATTTTTTACCGGGTAAATTAAACTAACAAGGGACCGTTTCAAAGTGTCCTCCTCCGATTTGGATGAGCTTTGAATATGTTGTTTTCCAGCTAAAACTAAGAGACACGTATTTTTTTATACGTGCTCTTACGCGCTTTTAGGGGGTGGAACACCCCTGTGAAAAATATCGGTTTTTCTCTTTCGATGCGAATATCTCCGAAACTATAAGAGATAGAAAGTTCTCTTTTTTTTTTAATTAAACGGTTTCAAAAGTACTACAAAATGGCGAAAGAAAAAATTTTAATTTTTTTAAATTTTGCAACATACCCCCACCCCCCACCCACACAATTTTTTAAAACTTTTTCGCCGTTTTGTAGTACTTTTGAAACCATTTAATTAAAAAAAAAGAGAACTTTCTATCTCTTATAGTTTCGGAGATATTCGCATCGAAA
>NW_011967007.1:32869-36540 GCF_000949405.1 Vollenhovia emeryi | reverse complement strand
ATAATACCGCGTGCGGTTTTCTCCTTACGAGAAAGTGCTATGTCGCGCGACTCTCTAACGAGAACTTCGACAGGCTTGGCTATCTAAAAATGACTTTAACCCACACAGCACAGAAAGATTGCAGGAATATTGCAGAAATGTTACATTGCAAGATTGCAATATTGTAGCAACGTTGCGCAACATTGCTGCAACGTTTCTGGAGGATTGCAACTGCACCCTAGCGAAAAAATTTCTATAAATAACTACAAAAAATTGACTTGAAATAGAAATTTGTAGAAATTTTTATATCTTCGTTGGAACATTTATTTTTTTGTAAAAATATCTACAAAATAGTACCACAAATTACATTGTTCTCAAATCAAGAAATTTTTGTGAGTAATATTTCATGAAAATGTACAATTATGTAAAAATTAGTACAAAATTTTACTGGTTTTAAAAATTTGTGAAACAACAAAATCTTAAAGAATTAAAACATCTGCTTACTTATAGAATATTACAGAAATTAACAAAAGTGTTCCAATTCTAGCATTTTCATATTGATTTTCATAACACTTTAAATTTACGTAGAATTTTATAGATTCTGGCAGTTATATTTAATTTTCTTGTAGAATTTTGTAGAATTATTTCCGGCAGGGCAACGTTGAAATGTCCGCCCTCAGAGAGATTGCAGTGCAACATTATAGCAATGTTGCAGTGCAATATTTTTGGAATAATTTGTTGTTGTACACAAGCAAAGAATTTACTAATTACATATGCATCCGGGCCTTTTTCAATACACAGCAAGCTATTGCGAAGCAACCCAAGGAGATTATGTCGCTTCGCAATAGAGGGAGATTGCGAGCAACACCGCACTGATCAAGTACTTAATAATTCGCGCATTATTGGTATCAACGAAAATAACATTATGAAATTCTCGTAATTAGAAAAATTTTTTTAATAGAAAATATAGTATTTTTATTATTTTTGAAACATTGCTGCAATATTGCTATCGACAGTTTGCAATTTTATATCCCTGCAATGTCTCTGCAAGATTGCACTGTAATCAGCAAGATTGCAACGTTTCTGCAATGTAACTGCAACCATCTGTACTGTATGGGAAGTGTCCAATATTACTCTAAAATTTCTTAAGTAAACTTTTAACTTCTTTAAATAAACTCTTAAACTTGAAAGATTAAATTTAAAACCTTTAATTTCATTTAAAGTAAATTTTTCAAAGGAGAATGCTAGAGGTGGCGTATAATTTCTCTTGCGATAACAAAATATCATTAAATCGCTAGTCAACTTACTCGAGCGTAGGACTCCGTTTCATTATAATCGTGCGAGCTTTTTCGTAATCAAAATTGTTCCCGATGCACCACGTCATTTCCTGCACCCAGTGACTTCCTAAAATTCATTTGTACAAAGAAGAGATATTTGAGAAAACAAATTAGATATAATACCGTGATCAAATGAGAATTTGATAAAACATCGATAACATTTCTCGCGGCAAAAGTTTTGAACGTATCCCTAATTCAATCTTTTCATTTACGTGTTGAACAGTAAAGAATTAATAATTTTGCTCGTACTAACGCAATATTACAAATATTAATGGATTTATAGTTATGGATTAGTTAATCAGTTAATCAGAGTTTAAGTCATCCTAATTGCATTCAATGGAATTAATCATAATTTTTCCCAGTTTTTTCTATCGAGGAAGCTGCGATCGAGGAAGTCGGATTTTTCGTTTTTAACAAACGAATAAAATTCGTACGGCTCAAATGTGATAAACACAAATTTGAAGGAATAAAGGACTAAGAGCTGTGACAGGGTGTTAGTGTCTAAATATTTTATTCTTAAATTTATTGCGAAAAAATATTACCTCAGCCAGGGTTTGAACCTGGAAATTTATTTAGAATAAAATATTTAGACACTAATACCCTGTCACGGCTCTTAGTCCTTTATTCCTTTAAAATTTTCTTTTTTAATTGTTGCGCAATCGCGTTTACTTAGAGAATCACTTATACTTGCTTTACTATAATTGTAAGATATTCACCAGTTCGAGGAAACGAGATCATCCAGATGTCGTCATCGTACACTGGCATGTCACGTATCTTCTGCGCGTAGAGAACATATCTCGGCGGCATTAAGCAACCGCTAGGTTGCACCCTGAGAAGAGCGGGTTCCACCCCGAATAGCTCGTTTAACTTTTCTCCCACCTCGTCTTCCAAAGTCGAGAACGTAAGAGTGTTTTTATTCACTGCAAAGAAATGTAAGGCAAAGTCAAACGAGTAATTTTCCAGACAGCACGGCAAATTCGCAAAGTATTCTTAAAGTTTTCTTCCTTTTTGAATTGTAATTCTTCAGGAATTTATAGAAGAATACAATAAGAATAATTAGGGAAGTTACATGCACGATAATGAACTTCTGAGAAATACTTGAAGACGAACTGATTGTGGTTGATTCTTCAAGAATTCTTCAGATATTTAGTTATACTCCTCAGGTATTCTTGAAAATGAAATTTCTATAAACTCATGTTTCACCTTTGTGCTATCTGGCGTAAAGAAAAAAAGTCACCCCGACAATTCTGTATCTGAATACTCACTTGTTCCTCGATGTTTAATAACGTGCGGGTATCAAGATGTGGCGAATCTAACGCGAATAAAGCGGACTCGAGTACAGACTATACGCACTCTGTGGATGCTGTTGCACATGCGACTTGCGCAGAAATGAATGTACGCCCGGTTGTTTAAATCCGATGACCCACTGCCGCGACTGGGATACTTCGCACCGGTTCTTTTCCCTTTTCCTGCTCACCATTACTTTCATACTTTCATATTTGCCATGTAAATAAAGTCGTTCATTTCCGTTTGTCGCTTACATTGAATCACGTCGAGGCATTTAACGCGCTTCTTTATCGCGAATAGTATCAAGTACATTTGTATTTTTTTTCATTTATAACTACTGATTTTTTCCATTTGAATACAATCTTTGCGCGCGCGCCCGCGCGTGTGTGTGTAGTGTTATCGTATTTAAATTTTTTTTGAAACAATTAGAAATGTATCACAGGTCTCGAGTTAGGTGCTTTAGGATTTTTGCAATTCTCAATTCACAAATAATTTTATTCATGCGGAATTTCGTATTATTACTTTGTATTCGAAAATTATCTATTTAGCGCTTACTCAGTCACGTTTAATGATGCAATAATATCATCAAAATACACGTAAATGAATAATGTATAGGTACAATTCAAGATAGTGTAATGTATTTTTGCATTATTCATTATTCTAAATGCTGTGCCTTCCCAAACAGCACCAAGTCGACTATTAGTTGACTGTCAGTCGGCAGCAGAAGTCTAAAGTCGACTTCAAAGTCAAGCTGAATGTCAACTTATAGTCAACTAATAGTCGACAAATGACTCGACTATAGTCGGCTGTCAAGTCAGCCAAAAGACTATAACCTAAGACTATAAACTAAGACTTAGAAGTCGACTTTATGGCAATTAAAAGTCGACTTTATGATGATTAGAAGTGTACTTTATGGTGATCAAAAGTCTACTTTATGGCAATTAGAAGTCAACTTTTAGTCAATTTTATGTTATTTATATTAACTACTAAATGTTTAATAGTGACATCTTGAAAACCTGATTGAGTAAAATTTTTATATTTTAATTGTATAATATTTACAATATAGGG